>NC_056745.1:735507985-735807985 GCF_019279795.1 Protopterus annectens | reverse complement strand
GAAAGTCCAAAACTCAATGGCATGAGATAACCAGATGCTGGCATTCAATACTGTTGACTCATGTATGCACACGGGGCAATCTGAATTGTTAACTCCTCACAATGAGAACAACATCATCGAGTCCCAAAATAAAAAAAAAACTTCTTTCATGACACCACCAACAAAGCAGACAAACCACCTGCAGCATTGCTCCCCTCCCTATCTACTCACAGTCCTTCCCTACATTTTGCCAAAACATACCAGCTGTAGAATGTTCCAAAGGAAAATTCTAAGAATTACAACAATCTACTCATGCACACGTCTCTTAATACAGGAAACAGCCAATACATGTACTCTAAACATCCAAAACTCTGTGCACAAGAAATCTTGCAAAGCATGAAGCAACTGGAGGGAGTGGGACACATCCACAGCCTTAGTCACTGCATTGGATTTCCACCAAACTCAATTGCACCTTTGTCAGCCATCATTTTTCATTCCTTTTTTTTTTTTTTGCTAGTGTAGTAGCCAAGGGCCAAACCCCTACTGTCAATGAAGCCAGTGACCACACAATCTCCATAAGAAAACTATGAGAAAATAAAGGTACCTGGACTAAACCTGAGAAGCTAAATCCATCACCAGAAACCCAGCCAAACACCAACTATCCTGCGATCTGTTAAAAATTACAAAAAACCCCAAAAAACATCAACAGCAGGAAAAGCCCCCACGAACGTACCTATCAACCCTTATAAAACATTTTACCTGCTAAAAAAAATTCTCACTTTTCCCTCCTTTCACTCACATAGGCCAGAGCTCTTACCTTGAGAACAACTATCAACTAGAGAAGCCTCACTATTTGTTTGTTTGGGCCTGGGAACAATGTAATAATCATCTTCCACAACAAAAACACTGACCTTACTCTTTGTCTTGTAATATAAACCTTGGAAGAACCCCTCACCTATGATCTCAGTTTCTTCATTACTTTCTTTCTTGCATTAACCCTTTATTTGCCACCTACCTCCCCTTACATATTAACTAAATCTTATATAACCTTATTTTTTCTAACACCTTCATGCCCTCTTCCATACCATCTACCCAACCCCACACAAATAAAGGGTCTTTGGACAAATTTGTCTGTGCCCAAACTATATTTGTTCAGTGCTGCTACTCAGAACATTAAGCTGTTTCTTTTCTTTCTTTTCTTTCTTTCTTTCTTTCTTTCTTTCTTTCTTTCTTTCTTTCTTTTTTTCGCTAAATCACAGCTTGTATAGAGTATTACCTGCACACAATATGCATACATGATAACCTTATATTTTATTAACTTAGTAACCCCAGCCTTTTTCATAATATATCATTTCATCATGAACTGGACATTATTGCAAATTTGTTTTTTCAGTTAACCAAAACATCTATCTCACAAAGTTTGCTTGTTTAGACTAACAAATTGCACACTATGACTTATTTTTATTCTGTGGTTTAACTAATCTCCTTACATGTCTCTTGTACTCTTGTACTGTGAGTTATTTTTTTCCTTTAAGTGTTAGAGCAGTCTCTTAAGTTATCACCTTTGCTAAATGAGCACAGTCTCTAATTTAACATGCAGGGGTCACTTTTACTTTTATGGTAGGCTATGACTTGGTCTTCTCAAGTTTCAGGCTACTGCACACACTCACACACATACAAACGCAAAATGTGTTTGTCTCTGAGTTGTAGTTGTCTTGTTAGGTATCTGAGCTGGAATTTTTTTTCCACACTGACATTTTTCAGTGGAGAAGAATATGTCTGAGCTTGTTATGCGTGTGTCTGATACAGGAAAGACACCGTCTTGAGTGACATTTTGCCATCACCCATCAGAATGCTGAGATTCAAAGACAAAATAGTTGTCTTTAATAATTGTTTATGCAGCTAGTGCATGCTAGGGAGATCCAATATGTTTTAACTTGGTTTAAGATGATTGGAAGCCTTCCTGCTTTTCCAGGGATGGCCTATTCCTCTTTTACCCAGACTTTCAAATTGTAGATAAAGCTTTTGTTGTCCCCATAGTCTCTTTTTAGGTAGAGTCCAAGTGCTGAACATTCCAACACTGTGAATTCTAATCTAGAACTTGTTTAAGTGGCTCTATTCAATACCAGGAGTCTAAAAAAAAACCTAAAAAAGACAAAATTAGCTTCTCTTAGAACTTGAATGTATTCATATATGTGTAGTTACAGAGCCATGGTTTCAAAACATTAAAAAAACACTCCTTCTGCTCCTGGGTTATTGCCTACTATATCTTCAAACCCACTTATAATTGTGGAGTATTATCATTATTTGTCAAGGATATTAATTCTTAGCAACAGATTTCACAATATATCAGATTTGAACTCCTAGAATTCCAAAGTACCATACATAAATTAATTAGCACTTTATAGCTAGCTAAAGAATACCCACTATGCACCCATATGAGCATGATGGATGTTGGGGGACATCAGCTATCCATTAGTATACTGGCTGACCTATATTGTCAGAGGTCAGTGTGCCCAACACTTCTTTAATCTATAAATGCTATTGCTGTTGTACATTTAATTAACCATCATACTAGGAACGCCAGCACCTTGATCATGTCCTCACTTCTTACACATCGTTATAGTTATCAACTTCTCTTGTAAAATCAGACCATAAATCAGCAATCTTTTCCTTTAAAACTGATGGTACTTCCCCTGCAAATATTTCGATGTTTAGAGATTTCCAAAACAAACCTTCTTCAGTTACTTGATGGCCAAAATAAATTCAACAGTAATCATCTTCTGATGAGTCCCATTTCAAAAGCCACTACTTATGCCTCTAACGTCTACTCCAACTTAAAAATGCTGTTATTGATAAGGCAGTCACTGTCCACACCAGATATACCCTAGACATTTAAAACAACTCCCCACAGTGGTATACACATATAAATAAATTACATAAGATAAATAAATTAAAATAAAGTATTTGATAATTATAAGAAGTCTTATAATACTTAGCTTAACAGCACACTTAAGCAAACTAGTAAAGAGCTTAATGCAACCATTATGAAGCTCAAAACTGAATATGGATTTAAAATAGCCACTTAAACCAAATATAGCTAGACTCTTTTTCTATTTCAGGAAGTTAAGAACCAGCACTCAACGTTGTTCATAGCTAGTCCACAAGAATGCTGGCCACTCTGACCCAAAAGAAATGCCTAATGTCCTAGCTGGCAAATTTAGCACAAATATTACTCCCTCCAGTTATTGCTTTCTATAGATTCTCCAATAGCTACCACCCCCTTTAATTAGTACGGAGCAAGTCCTATCAACTCTCTCAAAATTTAAGAGTGTCTCTTCCATGGGCCCAGAAAACAGATCAGACTGTCTGATTATCAGTGCCTAATATGACTTATCTGTACCCCCACGTAACATCTTTAATCTAAGCCTCCCCACTAGTTACATTCCTAAAGCCAGGAAAGTACCCATTTAATGATATTGCACAAGGGTGGCCCAACAACTGATCTTAGTAACCACAGACCCATTAATATCACTAGTATCATATGTAAATCAATGAAATATATTATCTCACCTCATTAATCTGGACATTGAAAATCTACTAACCCTAGAATCTCATCAATTCAGCCTTGTGAAAGGAAAGTCTTGCCTCTTTAACCTAATTAATTTCTCTGATAAAGTTGCTGAAACAGTGATAGAGGGTATGTAGTTCATATGGCATATCTGGACCTGGCCAAAGCCTTTGACACTATTCCTCATGTAGGCATTATTAACAGATTTACAGACATACATACATACATTCATAAGATATTTCAGGCATGGGCAATAATGCTCTTCTAGTTTGTCAATATAACAAAACAGTCATTCCCATAATAAGTGTCCAGGTCGTTCTTAAAAAATATCTGAACTAGTGCTTGCTTTAATATAATGTGGTAGTCAAGTCCATGCATCAGCTATTCTGTCAGAGAATCAATTAGCACACATCTCATTCCTGTACAATCTTCTACATATAGGTTGTCTGATAATTATCTACTATTTTTCGATAACCTCAACATTCCCAGAGGTAATTTTCTCTAAATGCCCTAAATACCCAAATAAGATCTCCTCTTAAAGATCTATAAGAAACACTGTATACGTTCAGATATTTTATTCTTTCATAATAACTTAAATTTTCACATTTGTGGATGCCCTTAATATATTTCAACTGTACTATTTCCAACATAGTTATGCTTGTTTTCTTATAAGGTTTCCATATTGTTATTCCATAATCAGGTATAGTCTAATGTAACTACAAACAATGATTTCATAGTTTCTGATTTCCTAGACTTTATAAATCTTTGAATATGACCTATAGTGCTATAACTATCACTAACAATTTGGTTGATATGATTAAAAAACTCAAAACTGAATCTACCCATATACCAAGATCCTTAAATGAACCAACAGTTTCAATCACCATATGCTGTATTAAATATTAACCTTTCAATTTATGTCTCCCAAATCTCATATATTTAGTTTTTGATGTATTTAACAGTTTATTATTCTCTTGTGCCTAAATGGTCGATTTAGTCAAGCTCTATCTGTAACACATGTAATCACTTTACCCATTTTCATGTGCACACAGACTGTAGACCCCTCTCAGATTTAAAAGATAGATCTGTAATATTCACTCTAAATAATATGAGCCTAGGATACAGTCCAGTGGGACATCCTGACTGTAACCTAGAATTTCATCTGTCCAGTTATTGTGTGCTACTTGACATGTCCTATCTGTAAGCCACACAGCTATCCATTTTATCAATATTATATTAATAGATGGTTGTTCTAATTTATTGATCAGTTTTTGTGTATGGCCCTATCAAATCCTGAAGTTAAGTCTTTAGAAATTACATCACAGCACAGGTTTTCATTTACAGCTGTTATTGTATTTTTAAAGAACAGCATATTACATACAATTATAGAGCTATTTTCCAGATGTAGATATTGATATATGGTTTCAAGTCTCAGCCTTTACAAATTCTGGCAATAATTTATTCAAAATAACCTCCTCCATTATTTTTTCACAACAAGAAATTAAACTTATGGATCTGTATGACTCTAGGTTTGTCCTATTCCCCTTTTTCTTAACGATAAGTTTAACAAATGCATGTTTCCAATCTTAACGAGTCTCCCCCCTACTTAAATGACCTAGTAAATAATAAATATAATGCTACTGTAAGTTCATGCTGAAGTGTTCTCATGTCATTATTACTAATTCCATCTTTTTCCCGTGTTTTGTTTGAATCTGGTTTTTAGTTCTTTTTCAATATAACCTAATTTAATTTCAGTATCTGAAGTTACCTGGATGTTACTAGGACAGTTTATCACCCCCTTTGTGAAGCCAAACTGCTTTGTATAACATTTTGTGAATATATTTATAATCTGTTGTGCTTGAGAATACATTTTAGAATCTGCACACCGTTTATCAATTTGTATTTCTTTACTACTACTACTTCTTGTGTATCTATACATTTTTTTCCTGTTATACTCAACATCTTTATATATATTTTCTTCAAACTTTTCTTGGCCTTTTCTCACACTGTCTCTGGGATTCAATTAACTCCATGCAGGCTTCACAGAAAGCCTACACGTAGTTTACATTTGTGCACAGTGGTGAGCAGCATGCAGCAGCCTGCAATGCATATTCATGCCATGCAGCACATTTAAGTGAGGTATTGTGGCTGGCAACAATGTTGCCAACCAGAGAACCATGTAAGCGAAAATGGATAGCACTCCTTTTTAAATCAGAGCACTGAAGATCTGCAGTTTTGCAAAGAATGCCACAATGATCACCAGGACTTCACAGATACCTCTCAATCTCTTAGGGCAAGACATCTGGACAAAGGCCTACATAATGTGGAGACAATGACCTAGAAATAGGGACATATTTGAAATATTTGCCCTATAGAAATTTGTTAGAATGACCAGGGGTTTGTGTTAAGATACCTTTTATGAAGGGTTTGAATTATGACACTCAAATGTATGTAATACTGAGTCATATCAGTCCTGAGCTCATCCCAGTGATATGGCAGAAACCTACAAATCGGATAAGGAACACATTTGGATAGTCTATGAAAATCTGGACAGTTGAGAGGTATGAATGCTAAGCATATGGTCCAAACATCGTACCAGATAGTGCATCTACAGTGCAGTGCATTGTGATATCCTATTCCTGGCATTCTGTACTGAAGTTGTACAAATGATCTGTAATGGTACATGGACTGCCAAGTAAAATAATCACTTAGGGGAAGAGTATGTATTGAATAGGGACACACAGATGAATTGCAGGAATGAACACAGGGAACGAGGACAGGTGAAACTACCTAATGTTTAGCAGATGAGGGCATGTCAGTGGAAGACGGTGGTAGCAGCAACACCAATCCCATATCTATATGGTACAGTAGGGACTGCACACTGAAAATGTGTATTATGTGACTATCACACAAGGTGACATAATTGGGAGGATGTCTGTGTAGGATAAGAATCTTTACATGAATAATGCAGAGGACATTTATCAAGGATCTGATATACAATTGGGGTAAGGTACATATTGTGAAATTGTGCAAACTGATTTGCCTGAATATGAGTATAATCTCAGCAGAGGTCTCCAGGAAGTAGAACACAGGTAAAGGCTCATGGACAACATTAAAAGAAACAACCACAATCATGGGCAATATAAGAATATCAGTAATCCCATGCATCTGACATAACATATGTGATTTAGAGTGATAAAAGATGATTCTGCACAAACACAGTTATACAACTATTATGATGGATACACACTCTATTAGGGTAATCACGCACACTGTCCAGGCACTGTAACATCTGCTGGAGGTGTTAGGACAGACACTGCTATACCTGTATGTAACATTATGAGCAATACAGGCTAGTTGACTGGTGTGCATGGCACACACACACACACACACACACACACACACACACACACACACACACACACACACACACACACACACACACACACACACACACACACACACACACACATATATATATATATATAGAGAGAGAGAGAGAGAGCACAATCCACACTGTCATTAATGATATCCATGCCATTAATGTCATCAAATACCTATGTATGAAGTGTGTGTATCATCAGAACAGGTAGCATGCATACATCTGATATAACATCTTGATGGGTGTTCTGCTCCATCAGACATGTTTATACCACAAAAAGAATACCCAGGTATGGCCAATAATCTGTGTGGCAGCTCACTGTGACAAAGGTGCTACACTTCAGTTATACATCAGTGTAAAATGTTAGGGAGGTACATGAAGAATTCTGCATTTGTACTCAGTTATTGGTGTGATGAAGGCTGGGAACTATGGAGGTATTATGGCATCTGATATGGATGTCCGTCACATACCTAGTACTTGTGTTAAATACTAGGAAGTAGTCAGCACTGTGGCCACATGTTGGTGGATGTTACACTTACCATTTACCCCAAGACACAGGTCACATACCTATTGGTTTGATTATACGGTGTGAGGTCCACATTATACTTGGGTTGTGTGTTTGTTTTCCTGACGTAACAAATCTCCCCATGTTTTCTTGTTATTGCAGATGCTGTCATGGCTGTGGCAGCAATCTTTGGTATGTGTTGATATTGTCTGTATTATACTAATATCACAGTTGGAGTCAATGATTGCCCAACATCTGTAGTCCTTCAGCAGCTGTTTGGACACAGGATGTGTATGTCATCTGTTATGTCCATCACTTAAATAATGGACAGAAAAGGGCCTAGCAGACAGCCCTGATGTACGGACCTGATCACTGGACCTGTGATATAGGTCACTTCATACATTTTAGATTAGTGAGATGTATGTGATACACTGGTCGACCCACTTGGTGATATAGCTGTTTATGGCCACATCTGACAGTGGGGATTGAATGCCTCAGTGTGGATTTGTGTCAATCACCTTGGCCTAGTCAAGTTCCACAAGATGATAGTGTTGTCATCATGCATGCCCTCAATTACCTCTTTCAGGACATTATTAGATGTAACAGACATGGGCAGTGCTGTGGTGCAGTGGTTAACGTTGTTACCTCACAGCAAGAGGTTCTCCAGTTCGATTCTCAGCTGGGGTGCCTTCTGTGTAGAGTTTGCATATTCTCCCTGTGTCACGTGGGTTTCCTCTGGGTACTCTGGTTTCCTCCCACATTCCAAAGACATGCATCTGGAGCATTTCTCCCCGGGCCTCCACTGAAACAGGCTCTGTGGAACCTAGTCGGACTTTCCCGGTCAACAAATGATAAATAAATAAATAAATAAAAATAAATATAGCATTAACAACTCACATAGGTCTGTTGCACACATCCGGGGTATTACTAGTATCCATTTAGAAAAGGTCCATGATGACATGTTGGTCTACCTCACAGCTGAGGAAAGTCAGGATGTGTCTATACATGCATGCATCAGGTGCTGTCTCCCCCAACTCAGATGTATGTATGTTGATGTACACTCTCCTATGGGAACATCGCCCATGTGGAGGGTGTGTTGAAGTGTGTATTCAACCCTCTCAGGAAGGAGTATGTGCTGAATCATGCCATAGATGATTGGATGAAGGTAAGACAGTGCATAATGCCTATCATAATCTGGCCTACAGTTTTGGCAAAATCCCCCATGTAGGTATCATTGAGAAACTCTCCCAGCTGGGGATTAACCATTACATCACTAGATGGGTAAACAATTGGGTCACTGACAGAACACATACTGTGAAAGTTGGTTAATCAACCTGTACCCATAGAGCTGTCATCACTGGTGCACCCAGGGATCTGTCTTCAGCCATTTACTGTTTGGAATCTATTTATTGACAGTTCAGGCTAAAGTATATTGCATTTGGCTTACCAGATGTGCTGATTGTTGCATATTGGGTGCAATCATTGAGCCCACCAATGATGATATACTACAGGAGGAGCTAACACAGACAAATGATTTGTGACAAAGCCACATGATCTACAAATAAATGCAGAAATGTGTCTTCATGTTGTCCTTCTGAAAAGTGGAATTCCATGCTAATTATATAATTGAAAACAGTCCTGCTATGCTGAAACCCAGTAATACAAGTGTTGGAATCACATATAGATAGCAGTCTGAGCTTCGACCACCAAGTGTCCACACTGGTATTGATAGCATATGTTGTGTACATCATAAGTAACACCGTCATATTAGATCATAGGATTGTATAACACTGTACTTGAACCTCATCAGAACATTAATAGGGTATAATGCTCTGTTTTGCATATACCTCACCAGACACATACAGCAGCTGAAGAGACTACAAGGGTTTCTCATCAAGAAAACACAGGGCTTAGAAACCATGCCATGTTGTATGTGGATAGACTGAAAGCTGTGGCACTGTAATCTGTACCGTATAGGATGAGATGACTTCTGCCTGGTCTCCATGTCAGTCTCTGACCCTGCCCTTGTGGGAATAGTGCATATCCATGAATCACATATAGCTGATTACATCAGCAGTGTCTGTTTTGGAGAATATGGTAATAACAGTGTCCCTCAAACTACTGTAAAAGGCTCTCTGTAATGTCAAGCAAGAGCACAAACACACACACACACACACACACACACACACACACACACACACACACACACACACACACACTTGACTTCAGCGAGAGTAGAACTCCAAACTTTCTAAGTACCCAGGCCACAGGTCTCTGCATTTAAGGCAAGCGCCACAGCTCAAGTCTGACTTGGAGTGCCTCAGACAACTCTTTATAGCAGATGACAACAGCAGTGTCTGTTGAGGAGAATATGGTAATAACAGTGCCCCACATGCTGATGTAAAAGGCTCTCTGTAATGTCAAGCAAAAGCACACACAGACACCCAGTTGAGTGCAGTGAGAATAGAACCCCTACTTATCTAAGTATACAGACTGCAGACCCCTGTATTTAAGGCAAGTACCATAGCTCAAGTTTGACTTGGAGTGTCTCAGACAACACTTTATAGCTGATGACAACAGTGGTGTCTGTTGAGGAGAATGTGGCAATAATAGTGTCCTACATGCTCATGTAAAATGTTCTCTGCTATGTCAAGCAAGAGCACAAACACTCACCAGTGACTGCAGTGAGAAGGGAACCCCTACTTCTCTAAGTATACAGGCTACAGAGCTCAATGCTTTACGCAAGCACCACAGCTCGTCTGACTTGGAATCTCTCAGACAACACTTTATAGCTGATGACATCAGCAGTGGCTGTTGAGAAGAATATGGCAACAACAGTGTCCCACATGCTGGTGTAAAAGGTTCTCTGTAATGTCAAGCAATAGCATGACCAAACACACACACATTTGACTGCAGTGAGAATAGAACCCCTATCTATATAAGTTTACAGATGACAGAACTCAGTACTTTACACAAGCACCGCAACAAATGTCTGAGTTTTACAAGACTGCAGGTCCACTTATAGTGGATGACATCAGCATGCCATATTAAAGAGAAGATGTTGAGAGGCCTGCATGAAAGGGATGTGTAGATATGTGCAAGTCTCAAAATAGTGTCAGTCTGGCATTGGAGTAGTAAGTGTAGGATATACCCTTCTGCTTTTCTGTCTAGACACACACACACACACACACACACACACACACACACACACACACACACACACACACACACACACACACACACACACAATTGACTGCAGTGAGAACAGAACCCCTACCTATCTAAGTACACAGACTACAGAACTCAGTACTTTACACAAGTGCCATGGCACAGGTCTGACTTTTGCAAGACTGCAGGTCAGCTTATAGTGGATGACATCAGCAGGCCATGTTGGAGAGAAGAAGTTGGGAGGCCTGCATAGGACAATAGTTTCTTAGGTTCATAGGAGGTTACTAGCCTAAGGGGTTAGGGTGTTTACAAGCCTAGCTGTGTAAAAACACAAGTACCCTTATTCAACATAGTTAGATGGTCATTATTAGCAGATTTTGTGATCAGCACCAACTGGCCCTGTCCATGAGGGACATAGGTGCCCTGCCAAGGGTGAATTTACAATCTCCCATCCAGTTATCAAGGTTGCACTTGAATAGGGTCATTGAGGAGCACTGCTTCACACACAGTGGGAGCCTATTACACAGGAGTGTCAATTGCTGGGAGATGTAGCTGTCTCCCCAGCATGTTATGTTTATGTCAGAGGCTAGGTTTAGATCCCTGCAGCAAGTTATTGTTGTTCCATTTGATTTGCAGATGGTCAGCATTTCCAGTAGGACAAGGTCTTTCCATGTATGTCATTTATTTGAGGCCCTGGATTCTCTCGGTCACAAAACTCTGTGTTTTCTCCAGTTGCTGCAGGTGTCTAGTGAGGTACAGACAGAAGGGAGGATTGTACTCAATTAGTGGTCTGATAAGGATAGAGTATAGCAAAGTTATGACTTCCCTATTATTGGATGTGATGGCCTTATTTATGAGGTGTGGAATGTAGAATGTGTGTCTCACAACTATGGGCACATAGTGATTGAACTGCAGATTGCTATCAACATGCATTCCCAAGGTGCACAACACTGTGTTTAAGCTTAGAGGGGTGTTATGTATATCGTAATTAGCAAAGGTACTTCATTGCTGAAAGGGACAATGAGGCATTGTTTGATTGAAGGTTCAGTCTGTGAGTTTGGCACCAATCACTTGTCTATGTCAGCCACTTCTGTAATATGTTATCATCATTGGGGGACTCTATATGAGTGCATTCAGTTAACAGTCATCTGCAAACGTGTTAAACCACAGGCCATCTACCTTTGCCTGGGCTTCAGAGAAATTGTTTCCAAACAGTTGAGGGCCCAGCCCAGATCCTTGTTGTACTCCACTGGTAAGTGGTCCAGTGGTGGAGGTGCAGTCCCCAACTTTGAAAGTGTGTGTTCTGTCAGTGAGCCAGTTGGCTATCCATCTAGTAATGTATGGGTTAATTCCTAGATGAGATATTTTCTTTATGATACCTGAATGGGGGATAGTGTCAAAGGCCTTGGATAACTCATTCTTGGTGGTATGTCCTGCTATCCCTCATCCAGGTCTGTGGGATCAGTATCAAAGAACTCCACTAGGTTTAATAAGCAAGATCTACCCTTGACAAAGCAAAAATATGTTGGGTCAAGGGTGTTGAAGGTCACCTATATCCCTGTGGATAAGATCCATGCTGATTCCTTCACTAGCCATGCAGATAAGGCTTTTTAGGCTTGTGAGTCAATATGTCTAGGTTTGCATGTTATCAGATTGATGTGCATTGCATATCACACATTTGATACTAATTTCTGTAGTTTTATGTGATATATGTGTGGAAAAAGTACTGATACATCAGGGTTGCAGTGCTTGGGAGAGACAACACATGGCTGTATTGTACATATGTGACATATTGTTAGATATGTGCTGCAGTTTGCAATGGATCCACATATAATTTCATGTCATACACAGGAAATGGACAGCTAGCAGCAGCAATACATAATAAGATTTACTTTTCTGTAGAGAGGCAAGCAGTGGGTTTGCACGATGGTTGGCAAGGTGTTTGTGCATGCGAGATACACACTTTCTATACTATCCATGTTTGAGTGCAGCTAAGCAGTGCACAAACATGAGCTGCATTGCTAAAGTCTGAGAGTTAGTACTGAGTCTATGAAACTCACTTGCTGCATAACTGACTATGTGCCAGCAGGTATAAATGCATTGCCACATTTCTTTTTGAGCTCAGATGATACTGGGCTCAAATCCAGGTGTATCTAATAGTTTTAAATACTTTTAAATAGACATTTATAATGCAATGACATGAATTCTTTATAGTACATGTGTTGATGTGTGTTTCCATAGTGCAGCGGGGTTAAGAGGCATTCTGTGGTGGTAACTGTAGCATTTTGCCACTGCTCACTGTCACTGCACATTGGTGGGTGATGCGGACCTCCATGCAAACATAAATCCCCAAAATTGAAGGAATTCATTGCTTTGTCTGCTACTTATGCATGTTGTGTGTGATTTTATTTTTTGACCAGATTAAAGGTGCTAAAATCTGGTGGATAGGGAGGTCATGAAATGGGGAGCAAGTAGGGGAAGAACAAAGGGAAAGAAGTGCAGGAATGTGCAGGAGGTAGGTAGGAAAGAACCATAGCCATCCAGTTCCACAACAGAATAAACAGAAAATATGTATACAATATTAACTGAATTTGGACTGTCACATCCACAAAGAGGGATGACCACAGTACAATCATGTTGTATAGCAAATTGGACCAAATCAAGTATATTAAGAAGACACATTTGCAAAATTCTGAGCTATGTATGGGATGATTTTTTTTATTTTTGTGGGACAGGTGTCCATTATTTTTTCAGTAAGAGAGGAATATTGTAGAAAGGACATAGGTATGTCTGGGTCAGGTAAGTTGGGTAGGTGAGATAGCAATTGCAAACATACAAGGCAAACAAGACACGAGACATGGATGGTGATGGACACAAAAGGTTGGGACACACCATGATTGGTGTGAGAGAAGGGACAAAGCAGGCTCATGGCTATCAAGCTTGGAGACAGTAACAATCGAGACCTCACCCACTGGATTGTGATCACTGTCACCTTACTCCATTGGTGGCTGGAGTACTTGACATCTCTTCCTCTTCCTACAGTCCATGAGGGAGTGCAGCCTCTTCATTCAGCATAGGTGAACACCAATGGTGCAATGCATGACCCTATGCACCATCCCTGGTAACTTGCTGCAGGTAATGAAATCACTGCCTCAGCTACTTTACCAGCCTCCGAGGCAAGAATACCTGAGGGCACAGTTAGTGCAGGGGCAGCAGAGGCAGTGATGCCAGGCTGGCTCTCAGACATGCTGGGCATTGATGTTGGAGCTGGTGGAGTGGGAGCAGATTGAGCCACTGGGGCTGACCTACCTCACTGTGCTGTAGAGCATTTATTGATGTGGAATATATGGATGACATATAGACATTTTGATAACACATAAGAGAAAATAAAAAAGAGAGATAATGGTTGGGTGGGAGGAAAAAAAGAGCTAAAATTAGTACCATCATGTGTAACATACTACACATTAATATAGTTATATAACTCTTTTATCTTAAGTATTACATTTAAGCATACCTCATAACAGATACACACTATACTACATATTGTTAAAAGTAATACTTGAAATGTGCACATATTGCACATTTTAGTGTTCCAATTATACAGATTACAGTTTACAGCAGGGCATTTGTGCCACTGGTATACAGTTTTTAATTTAATGCAAATATTATTGAAGAAATAACAGCATTGTATAGTTGTGAATTGTGGTATGTGAACTCACAGTCTTTGACTACAGTCTAATATTGGACTCTTACAATTGGTTTGCACTACAGACTAATGCATGCATACTAGCTTTTACAGTTGGGACATCCATGCTCAATTTGATACCACTCTATAAAATACCAAAAAAGCTATCTTTAACTTTTAATGCTACAATAACATTTCTCTTCTACTGCATACATACCATTTGCTTCCCTCAGTCTCTCCAACTAAGCAACATGGGCCTGCACATTGACCTGAAGCTCCCTAGTGACTGGGGAAAGAACAGAAAAGAAACAAAGATTATTAGAGTATTGTGCAGACCAGTCTTGCCTATTCTAGATTTTACAAGTACTCTCTTTATTTCATACTAACACAGCTGTGGGATGTCTGCAGTCTCAAATTCCTCCAGCCAGTAGTTGAGCGTATCCCTTTTTCTCCTCTGTAGGTCATTAATATGATGCCTACATTGCTCTCCAGCATGTGGGATACCAGTGGCACTGGATACAGCCTGGGCCATACTATTCCATGGTTCAGACTTATACTGGAAGCCAGGATATTCCCCCTGCAGAAGCCTTTGGCTGTGGTGCTTTACCAGGAGTCCAATAAATATTCTGGACTCCTGGACACCCCAGCTCTGTGTCCTAAATCTGGCATCTTCCCCACTAATGCCACCCATGTCTACCAGCAGAACTGGAGCAATGGAGGCTGATATTTTCCCACCAATTCCTGTTATCATGCTTACTGGTACTGTATAAACTCAAGCATTGTGTTTACACAATGTTAAGTGGAGAGCAGCAATGCCAAGCAGGAAGGAATTAAATAATTGCAATTGGAAGGCTAAAATCTGACACTTGGCCTTAGTTTGATGGGTGTCTACTGATATAGACTGGAAATATATATATATTGGAAATTGGAAGGTAACTGGTAGGTTTCAGACATGCACTGGGGGCATAAATATAATGACTGGAAAATATCCTGTATTAGAACTCAGGTCTATGTGTATGGTAGTCCCACACTTACATCTGTTGCCACAAGAATGTTGAAATAACACTTCTCTATTTCTCACTTCATTACTCTAAACTGCATCTGCACTCCAGCCCTACACTTACACCTGCTGCCACAGGACTAGTTACATGACATTACCTAATTTGCTAATCATTCTTAAGGTCTGTGTGTTAACTGCCACACAAAGCTGCTTAGCAGGTTTGTGCAGTGGCCAGTATAATTAACTAAATGTATCTGGTTTCTATTTTTGGCTGTTTGAGTTCTATCTACAAGTGTTCTATCTACTTCATGGGTGGTCCAGTTGTCCAGTTTGCACACTGCCACTCTTTGCTCAAACGAGATTAGCTCAGCCAAACCTGACATTCATTTCCTCCGTATCCTTTGATTGCACTAAGTGCTACATCACACAAACACTGCCCCCCAAATAATAATAAAAAAACAAGAAAGAAATAAAAAAGAAGAAGACAAAAGGACAAGTAGTTGAAATGAGGAAAATCAATCCATGATATACATACTAGTAAATGTTAGTTCACATGAGATATTTCTACATAGATCTGGATTTGGACTCTCACTCCAATGAACATTCAGAACACAGGAAAGGTGCCTTATCCCTCTTTGCAACACAAGCAGCTGTGCAGCAAGGAACTAAAATGATGCTGCATACAACCAACTGCAACATCATCTACAGTAATATGAAACCATACAAGTGTTATTTGTACATTTATTATTTTTGGTTACAGTGTACTAAGTGATCACACAACCAGTTATGATTATTGCTTGCAAATATACAGCTCTGTCTTACCTCTCTGTATTTGTTGCTCATTCTTCTGTTATCTGATCAGTAATCTGAGACATGCAGTCTGTAAGTCATTCTATGTCATTGGCTTTACAATGCATGAGGATATTAAATGGAAATAATATCACATGCAGTTACCAGAAAATGAAGGGGAAGTTGGCTGTTAATGAACATAATCTGTTAATTGTGTGGTGCTTGCTTACATTTCCAGCCTTACATCTAACACTTTGTATGTCTAACCTGACACACCCACTGGTTGTAGGGCAGCATACGGTGCTGTTGTGTTTTCCTTCTCCCAACCAGTAATCATTCACAATTGCAATCCATTAAAAACAAACACTGAGCGAGTGCCTGCACTATGTTTACGTGCACTACATGGAGCCAGGTATTTGGGATTTAGCTATTCTAATTAGATCACACCTCCATTTACATCTTCACTGTGCTAACTGCTCTGAATCTACACCATATGAAAGGGCAACCTTGTAGCCGGGAAAAATGAAGATGAGGAGACTTGTTTATATGGAGAACACAGAACAGAGGCTATTACTTTGGAATATATCTGCACAGAGGACTAATGAACTTAAGAAGGTATGCTTGCATTTTGTCAGCTACATACTGCATATGCTGGAATGCATTTAAGAAAAGTCTGAAGCAAAGGCTTTTATCTGTATGCATTAGTTAGAAGTGTACTGGTGCCATGGACATGTTTGTCAAGGCACTTCACAAGTATACATGACTGGCAATTCCTTATAATGGAATGCTCTGTGATAAATCTGTAGACATGTTTTATAGACAGTTAATTTGATAGCACTTTTAGCATTTCAAAGATGGTTTGTTAGCAAAATGTGTCATTTGCCTGTCCTTTTAGGGAGGAACAAAGCTGTATTTCTGTTATGGCACAAACAATGATATGTTGGTATTGTTACTCTCCTTTTGTTTTGCATCCAGACTTGTTCGTATTTCAAATCTCTAGACTGATTTATGTTTTTCCAGAGGGTAATACTGAGATGCTACATTTTCTGTTTTATCTGGGAGCAGTTATTGTGTTGTCATGTGAAACTTATGTGCATTATCATTCTGTTACCTTTTAGGACACCTAGGACTATGCCACCCAGATGTCACAATCCTTGAAGACTGCCTGTCACTGATGCTGAAAACCAGGTTATTGTTGATGCTTTTAGGCAACATGGTGCCTTCCTGCTCGAAAGTGGACAGGGACATATGTCACACAGAATGCAGATTTGGTGACAGATTGTCGATGATGTTAATACCATGGGTGGCCGTGGCAAGACATATGAGTAGGTGTGCCATAGGGCCACTGACATGATTATGTCTGCATGGAGGAGAGCCACTGCACTGGGCTGTGATCAGATGGGTACTGGGGGGCTGCTACAGAGCCACCACTAACACCAAATGAATAGTTCCTGTCCACTGTTAAGGATCCAAACAGCTCCCAGGGAAGTGCAGAGCAGCATGTCCTCAACATCAGTGCAACTGTTTCAGGGACAGCATGTCCCAGGAAGAGCTTCCGAGTAGGCTTTTTATCTCAATTGTTGAATACTGTTGTACAGTAAAACAATTTAAATCAATACATTACTTCTATTTCACAAGAATTTATTTTTTTTTGGGGGGGATTAAAGATTGCTACAGTTAACAACACATTCTGATTGATTAACTTAGGTTAGAGTTGTCATCCAAGTTCTTGTTGAAAGTACAGTTAATGGACATATAAAGGGGTAAAAGTGTTACCCCCTGTGTTACTGTTAATTGTGACAATACTGTCCTTAACTTTTGCTTAACTTCTTCCAGAACCATGTATTTTTCAGAAAATACCTTCATCTGCAGATGGTAAGCCAAACATTTTCATGTCAGTACTGATGAGCAATTCAAAGAAATATTTTTGTGTTCGATGTTGATGTCAGGACTGTTGTTGCTGTACTATCTAATAGTAGCATCACTGTTTTGTTAGCATATACTGGAGTATAGTAGTTTAGGTAATTGTTCCTGTGTTTGCTGCTTATTATCACAGGTGATCCCGACAGTAGAAGTGTGGGACTACTACCACCTGATGTCAGTGTACCAGCAGACTCTGATGATGATGGTGGCCAAATAGAGGCACAAATGAGGGGGGATGCAGAGGTTGAATCTGACATTGAGGTTGACATACAGCCATCCTATACAATTCCATCAGAGACAGCCAATAGGCCTTAATAATGAACACCTATAAGTCACACAAGTCTCTGCTGTCACATGTTAAGGTAATTTCTCTACAAATCTCCCACCTTTTACTTGCTTACACTACCAGGTAACGAAATGCAAGGATATGCCAGTCATTCATATTATTACACAATACACTCCGGGTTCATCACTTATCTTGTAAATGCAGCAGTTGCAACAGTTTCAGTTCAGGGCTGACTGTCTGATGCAAACAGTACACAGCCAATACATGGGTAGGTAAAGATTGTGAGAATTGCTTGGCATCAATGTTAGTATATGTCTGTGCATAGAAAAAAAGGTTTTAGGTCCTTAGGTGGTGAGTGAGTGTGCTATGCGTTGTCTCTTAGCCATTGCAAGGACATATTGAGCATGCCTATGTCTTTCTATACCCACAGCAGCTGCTGGTTCCCCCTCTGATTCTACATCTGTGTGTGGCTGTGGTGGCCTTGTCATTGGTGATGGGATGTGTGCTCCTTCCACTTGTTGATCCTGCTGAAGCTGTTTTCTCAGGATGATGTTGTGTACCATGGCACATACTATGAATATTTCAGTGCATGTCCATGAATTATACTGCAAAGCTCCCCAGATGTATCTAGGCACTAGAACCGTGACTTCAGCAGCCCAAACACATGCTTTGTGATATTTCTGGTTTGTGCATGTGCCTCATTATGGCATTCTTCAGAGGGACTGTGTGCATTTCTAATTGGTGTTATCAACCATGGTTTCAGTGTATAACCTGCATCCCCCAGTAAATGACTGTGTGGGATATCCTCACTAGTGAACATCCGATACAGCTGGGAGGTGTGCCAGATAGGAGTTGCGGTAAATGCCAGAGTCGCCAGCATACTCGCTGAAGATGTTTCCCTTAGCATTACACATGATATGGTAGTTAATAGAGTGGAAGCTCTTTCTATTTATGTAGAGCCTTCCCTGTTCCCAGGTGGTGCCTTATTTTCTATATGTGTGCAGTCTATGGCACCCGGTACTTCAGGGTAGTGTGCTACAGGGTAGAACTCCTGCGTATTTCTGGCCCTATCCTTAGGAGTATAGGGAAAATATATGTGGTAACTGGCATGTTGGAGCACAGTGTTCAGGATCTGATGGAGGATCCTGTATGCTGATACCTGTGACCCCCCAGCATGTGCCCTGTTTGTCTCTGAACGATACCTGTAGCTAAAATTCTAAGTGCTACACATACCTTTGTCTCCACTGGGATGGATTCCTCTTGGTTTGCCTTGGCTCTGAGCTGAGGACAACAGAAGTTGCAGAGTTCCTGTCGTGTGCCTCTATCCATCTTGTAGCCCTCTACAGTTTCCACATCATATAGGTTATGATAAGTTAAATGGAGTTTGAAAACTCTTCTCCTTCTAGGCCTTGGTCTGTTAGCAGTAGCAGCAGGACAGACTTCAGCCTGTTGCACATACACATGAATTAAAGCAAGAGCAGCCCCGAACAATGTTTCTGTGTAGACTTCTTTCCATGACTGTATTCTAATAGGTTATGGTATTCCAAGGGAAAACCAGCACTGAGTCTACCCAGTTGCTTTATACCTTGTTGAATAGCTCCTCTATCTTGGATTGTCTAATTAGCATACAGTTCAGTTGCTTATGCTGTAATTAACATGCCACAGTGTGTACCTTGTTTGCAAGGCAGTGCCCACCGCCTATTGAATCCAAAACGTTGTGCCACTGTGTGCACGTTGCTGTACAATGAGCACAAGGTGTAAATGGACCATGTAGGCATTATTGAATCTGGCTGTGTGTTTTATTTGTCATTTCAGATTGTTTATTTCAGTTTTCAAAGTTATAGTTCATCCTCTGTTCCATTTCTTATATTTTTGTCTTTCATCTTAAGTATCTAATTCTTATGGAAATATATCTTCCTGAACTTGTGTGCCTAGATCCTGTTGTTAAACTTTTGTTTTACTTTTGCATTTAAACAATTTCTCTCCTGTTGTTAAACTTTCGTTTGACTTTTTGCATTAAAACTATTTCTCTTTCAAAACTTGCCTACATTCCTTCTGTGTTTTTCCACTAAATACATCACTCCAGTTAGTTTTATATATTCACAGTTTTGCTTCCATATTATAATTGATGTTATTGTCTATGCATTGGTTTAGATTACAGTTTGGTAGACTTATCTAGTAGAAATGTAACCTTTATAACTGCATGGTTACTGCACATCAACAGTGGTAAAACATGACATGAAGTAACACCCTTAGGAACACACAGAACGTCTAGTATGCTCCATCCCTTGGTAGCTTTTTTATGATCTGAAGCAATTTCTGTGCCGAACATTGTAAATCATTTACTTACTAATGTTGCAGAATCAATGTTGTTCCAATCTGTTTCTGGTAAATTTAAGGCCCCATCACTGTTGTTTTCCCCTCCTATGTTTCATACAAGAAATGTATAAATTCCTCTAGGCCATCAGCATTTGACTTTCGTGGTCTATATCCTCCAACAATTGTTATATGTTCCAGGGTTGTCTTTACTGTCACAGTTATACAATCACCAATGAACATGTAATAATCACAGATCTCATGACAATTAATCCCTGTCATAACACTTCCACCTGATTTTTTTTGTTAGAATGTCTGTCACAAAAAAATTATACCATGACAGAACTGGTTTCCAGTCATTGTTCTTTAACCATGTTTCACAAACAATAACAACATCAATCTTGTGGAAATGTAGCAAATTTTGCAATAGTAAAACTTTATTGCTAATGCTCCTAGCATTAATAACCACCAGAAATGCATCAAATGTTAAATTTCTGATCTTGAAAAAATCCTGTCTTGTGTTAGTCAAATATTGCAATATATCTGCAAACCTTTTCTTCCCTTGTCTTGATATGTGCATGCCATCCTGTCTAAATACATGTTAGGTTTGGATGATCTACACATTTCCTCTTTTTAAAATTAATTTGTTTGTAGGTATTCCCCAAAATCTTTTTAGTTATGGTGATCTGACTCTCCTTTTTACACATGATTTATGAAAAATATGTCCTAATACCCGTATACGTTATGCTATCTAAGAGGGCTGTAAGTTCCCTACTAACAGTTTGAATATGAGATCATTTGTACCAACATGAATAAAAAAATATATATAAATATTTACCTACATTAAGGCATTCCAATGCTTTCCCACATCCAATATTTTTACATTGAGGAGCATAACACTATTCATTCTTCATTATATCGTCTGGTAGAATAAGTATCAGTTCCTCTAATAATCAAATCACCAATTATTAGAATATGATTCCTAACCATATCTGAAGAATCTCCCACTTGAAAGTTCAGTTACTGACTGCTGATGACAGTCACGCAATCTGGTAGGAGTGTGTTCTCAATGTATAGCTGCATAAAAAAGGTTTAGGTCCTTGGTGGATGATGTGCTATCTTCCTAGTGCAAGGCTTTGAGCATCTATGTCTTCCTCGAATACCCCAAGAGCGCTGTGTCATTGCCCGTGTGTTCTTTCATTGGTTATGTCTCCTTCCCTTGTTGATCTCAAGTCTAGACGTATGTTGGGTCAGAATATTATTTCATCTGCCTGAATAATCAGTTCCCCGATGTCTCACTAGAATCCACCAAAATCTTTGTGATTTTGGTTTGTCAGCCTCATTATCATCTAGGGACTGCATTCTATTGGTTCAACATGTTTCATATCCTATCAGATGATTGTGATTCCTCATTAAGTCCATCCGGGAGGGTGCAGAAGATTCTAATGCCAGACAGTACTGCGCAAGTGTCTAGCATTCCTAAGTTTAATAGAGTGGAAGCTCTTTCTATTTATGTAGAGCCTTCCCTGTTCCCAGGTGGTGCCTTATTTTCTATATGTGTGCAGTCTATGGCACCCGGTACTTCAGGGTAGTGTGCTACAGGGTAGAACTCCTCATATTTCTGGCCCTATCCTTAGGAGTATAGGGAAAATATATGTGGTAACTGGCATGTTGGAGCACAGTGTTCAGGATCTGATGGAGGATCCTGTATGCTGATACCTGTGACCCCCAGCATGTGCCCTGTTTGTCTCTGAACGATACCTGTAGCTAAAATTCTAAGTGCTACACATACCTTTGTCTCCACTGGGATGGATTCCTCTTGGTTTGCCTTGGCTCTGAGCTGAGGACAACAGAAGTTGCAGAGTTCCTGTCGTGTGCCTCTATCCATCTTGTAGCCCTCTACAGTTTCCACATCATATAGGTTATGATAAGTTAAATGGAGTTTGAAAACTCTTCTCCTTCTAGGCCTTGGTCTGTTAGCAGTAGCAGCAGGACAGACTTCAGCCTGTTGCACATACACATGAATTAAAGCAAGAGCAGCCCCGAACAATGTTTCTGTGTAGACTTCTTTCCATGACTGTATTCTAATAGGTTATGGTATTCCAAGGGAAAACCAGCACTGAGTCTACCCAGTTGCTTTATACCTTGTTGAATAGCTCCTCTATCTTGGATTGTCTAATTAGCATACAGTTCAGTTGCTTATGCTGTAATTAACATGCCACAGTGTGTACCTTGTTTGCAAGGCAGTGCCCACCGCCATTGAATCCAAAACGTTGTGCCACTGTGTGCGTTTGTACAATGAGCACAAGGTGTAAATGGACCATGTAGGCATTATTGAATCTGGCTGTGTGTTTTATTTGTCATTTCAGATTGTTTATTTCAGTTTTCAAAGTTATAGTTCATCCTCTGTTCCATTTCTTATATTTTTGTCTTTCATCTTAAGTATCTAATTCTTATGGAAATATATCTTCCTGAACTTGTGTGCCTAGATCCTGTTGTTAAACTTTTGTTTTACTTTTTTGCATTTAAACAATTTCTCTCCTGTTGTTAAACTTTCGTTTGACTTTTTTGCATTAAAACTATTTCTCTTTCAAAACTTGCCTACATTCCTTCTGTGTTTTTCCACTAAATACATCACTCCAGTTAGTTTTATATATTCACAGTTTTGCTTCCATATTATAATTGATGTTATTGTCTATGCATTGGTTTAGATTACAGTTTGGTAGACTTATCTAGTAGAAATGTAACCTTTATAACTGCATGGTTACTGCACATCAACAGTGGTAAAACATGACATGAAGTAACACCCTTAGGAACACACAGAACGTCTAGTATGCTCCATCCCTTGGTAGCTTTTTTATGATCTGAAGCAATTTCTGTGCCGAACATTGTAAATCATTTACTTACTAATGTTGCAGAATCAATGTTGTTCCAATCTGTTTCTGGTAAATTTAAGGCCCCATCACTGTTGTTTTCCCCTCCTATGTTTCATACAAGAAATGTATAAATTCCTCTAGGCCATCAGCATTTGACTTTCGTGGTCTATATCCTCCAACAATTGTTATATGTTCCAGGGTTGTCTTTATTGTCACAGTTATACAATCACCAATGAACATGTAATAATCACAGATCTCATGACAATTAATCCCTGTCATAACACTTCCACCTGATTTTTTTTGTTAGAATGTCTGTCACAAAAAAATTATACCATGACAGAACTGGTTTCCAGTCATTGTTCTTTAACCATGTTTCACAAACAATAACAACATCAATCTTGTGGAAATGTAGCAAATTTTGCAATAGTAAAACTTTATTACTAATGCTCCTAGCATTAATAACCACCAGAAATGCATCAAGTGTTAAATTTCTGATCTTGAAAAAATCCTGTCTTGTGTTAGTCAAATATTGCAATATATCTGCAAACCTTTTCTTCCCTTGTCTTGATATGTGCATGCCATCCTGTCTAAATACATGTTAGGTTTGGATGATCTACACATTTCCTCTTTTTAAAATTAATTTGTTTGTAGGTATTCCCCAAAATCTTTTTAGTTATGGTGATCTGACTCTCCTTTTTACACATGATTTATGAAAAATATGTCCTAATACCCGTATACGTTATGCTATCTAAGAGGGCTGTAAGTTCCCTACTAACAGTTTGAATATGAGATCATTTGTACCAACATGAATAAAAAAATATATATAAATATTTCCCTACATTAAGGCATTCCAATGCTTTCCCACATCCAATATTTTTACATTGAGGAGCATAACACTATTCATTCTTCATTATATCGTCTGGTAGAATAAGTATCAGTTCCTCTAATAATCAAATCACCAATTATTAGAATATGATTCCTAACCATATCTGAAGAATCTCCCACTTCTAATTCAGCAATATCTGCTCTGTCAGTAGTTACAAGGAAATTATTTCATCACAATTAGTCTTATTAATCTCACTGTTTTCATCACATATTACATTTGCAACATAAAATTCTCATCTGGCTGTCTTTGTACTTCCACATCTTAAGCCATGTTGTCAACTTCTGTCTTTTTCATCTTTTTATTACAGTAATGTTCTTCAATCCTTCCAAGTTCAGTTTTGATTTTTTTCCCTTTTCACCTGTACCTTGCCTCTTTTATCTACCTTCTATGTTGGAAAAAATATAACATTTTCTGTAGACTGAATGTTTTCTGATTGAATGATGTTATAATTCCCTATAAACTGTGTGTTATATATCAACTCATTGTCCATTTTAGTATATATTCTATTTGCATTATAGACATTAATCAGCTTTTTTCTTCCTTATTATTTGTTGCAAACTTCTTCTTCTATTTATTATCTTCTGCATGACCTGAATCCTCAGACTGCTAATATTAGTATACTGAATTCCAAAGTTGTCCTCAGTAGTATCATGTTTAACAGTGATTGAGTGAGCTGTACTAGAAATAAATGCTTCTTTTCTAAATGTGTTCTCTTTGCACTTTGTCTAATATTGTTTATCTCATCAGCCCAGTCAATATATGTAATAACAGTTTTTCAAGTTGTGGCAATCGCACAAGTGGAATTATCATTAATAAATCTAGATTTACTACTACTACTACTAATAAATAATTTACTACTAATCTCGCAGTGGTGCAGCGGTAGCATTGTCGCCTCACAGCAAGAGGTTCTCCAGTTTGATTTTCATATGGGGTGCCTTCTGTGCTGAGTCTGCATGTCCTCCCTGCATTTGTGTGAGTTTTCTCTGGGTGCTCTGGTTTCCTCCCATGTAACAAAGACATGCATGTGGAGTATTTCTCCCCTGGCCTCTGCTGAAAATTGGCTTTGTTCCAAGTTGGACTTTCCCAGTTAACAAATGTTAAATAAATAACAATGGTAAGCAAATTATCCAACTTTTGACATGAGGAACACAGTTCACCAATGTCACCAGATATTACTTTTAAATATACATATCATTCAGTATAAATATAATCTGTGCAAGATACTTGTACAAATCATTAGCAGCATACTCATTTAAAACATCCATTTTCATCTACAAACAAGTAAAGAATTCTAAAAGAAAAAAATAATCAAAATCAGTTACTACAGAATCCAAAGAAATTGTAAGTCAAATTCTATGAGGAAATTACAAACGATTTACAACTAAACGTTAAATTAAGTGCAATGAGCGTACCGTATACAAGAGAAAGTAATTCATAAAGTAGTCACTCTGACCTATGATATCAGTTAATCCAGTCACACCAAAATGCTGGATTTCTTTTACATCACAAGCAAACAGTTGCACAATAAATTACAAACCAACATAGGATTATTTCAGATAAGCTCTGAATTGTCCCTTCTACAGTCTGTTTGAATTTCTGTCTAAGCCCCTTGGGATGACTTGAGTTTAACTGTCTACAATCTATCTTTTCTAACAATAAAAAGTGAAAATCAGAGGTAAAACAACAAAATATAAATCAAAATAAATCTTTCTATCAATGAGCTATCACTTTCTTCCTACAAAAATCGAAGCTCAGATGTATATATATATATATATATATATATATATATATATATATATATATATATATATAAAAATCAAAATAAATATTCTTTTACCAAGCAGGTGCACATTTGATCACAAACCAATAGTTGATTGTTTCAAATAAACTTTGAACATAAATCCTTATGTTGTGTGGTGGATAACTAATGGTTGTCCGACAGAACCCATGTGGTTAGAGGTGCAGGTATGACTTAAAGCAAACAATCTATCAATGGTGCATCACAGGGCTCATTGTTAGGCCCTGTCCTGTTTCACATCTGTTTCACATCTGTTTCTCAGACTACCAGGCCAGCACACCTGCTCTGTGGTTATGTAAATTTGTTTATGACTGTGTAAATTGGGAGCTGTCATTTGATCTTCCGCTGATTTATAATTGCTCCAACATCAGTTAGACCCTGTTAGCA
This sequence comes from Protopterus annectens, assembly GCF_019279795.1. Classification (NCBI taxonomy): domain Eukaryota; kingdom Metazoa; phylum Chordata; order Ceratodontiformes; family Protopteridae; genus Protopterus; species Protopterus annectens. The sequence continues at coordinate 735,781,434 of NC_056745.1, read as the reverse complement.
ATTTTTGTAAAAAATGTAGTATATTTTATTTTGGTTAAGAAAACATTTTCTCATACCAATTAGGTGACACATCTCTTCAGTCAGACGCTGTCATAAGGAATCCAGGTACTCTAGTTGATAATTCCTCATCTTTTGATCATCATGATCATCATGTCACCACAAGAGTTAAGAAAATCTTCTATCTGGCTCATTTAATATGTAAAGACATCTCATCTAGATCTGAATATGTCCTAATTTCTCTTTGCTCATCAGATATGATTGGTATAAAGATATAATTCTCCTTTTGGAATGTATCTGTCTAAACCTAAAGGACCTAAATCTTTACCAACAAATAAATACAACATTTTGCTGTGATAGATTCTGATCCCAATATAACCTCCATCTCTGGAACAAACTTCCACTACAGGTCAAGCAGAGTGGCACTCTTGCCACCTTTAAAGGTAAACTTAAATAATTGGATGGGCAGCCTCAAATTCTTCCCCAGTTTACTTTGCACTGTTCTACTTGAGGCTGGAGGGAACTGACATTGCTGTTTGCTTTACAGTAATGGATATCAAGTAACTATTTTTTAACTTTATGATGATCACAAGATTTTTATCATTTTAGAAAATAACTTTTAATAGTGATGGCAACCAGTAACAATCACAGGAAAATCCTCCTATAAAATAATACAATGCTGCTGCTGGAGTGTCTTATGTATGATGGATGATAGGGCCTTTCCCTCTTGTTTTTTAGTTGCAAAAGGCAACTTGAATTTGACAGGTGTAATTTTCTCATCAGATCTCAGTGGTATAAGGATATTTCCAACTCTTGTATTTCCCTGTGGAACTAATGGTGCTAAGAAGGTAAAGTCTGTTTTACTATGTGCTTTTCCACAGAGCAGTGAATGTCTAATCCATTCCTAAGTACTACTTCTACAAACAGAAGTGCACATATAATTTTTTAAATTAAACATAGTTAAACATGTATTTCTGTATTTCTAACACAGTGTAATAAGTAAGTGTAATAGCTAGTCCTAGAGTGTGAATTTTGTAGTGATTAGTGAACCCTGTGTGCTTTGAGAATCCTGGGATTTATACCATACCATACCATACAGTACAAAAAGAACATCTCAAGTTCGATATCCATATTCAACAAAATATTAAGAAAACCCACCAAAACCTAGGTATGCTGTATAGGAACAATCACTTCCTCTCTTATACTACTAGGAATACTCTAGCCACCACTTATCTACTGCCTTCCTTATTATATGGAACCCCCCTGCTAACTAACCTGTCCTCCACTATTTCCTCCAAACTAGAAAACTGCTATAATAAAATCACAAAATTTGCTACCAAATTTAAACCTTCTATCCATCACTGCCTTACCCTAAGATCCCTAAAGTGTCTTGAACTCCCAAACTACTTAGACTTCCTCTAACTCACCACTGCACACAAACTTGTATATCACCCAACTAAGTGTCCAGTGCTAACTAATATCCTCCCCCATTACACCCCCAATAGAACTCTCAGATCTGAGCATCAAAACCTAATTGCTATCCCCAAACCCAAAAGTACAGCAGGCCAATGTCTCCTCGCTGCCTCTCTAGGCAAAAAAATGGAATTCCCTTCCTCCCTCTTTAAGAACCATCCCAAACTTAGAAAACTTAAAAACTCATCTTACCAAATACCTGGCCACAAATGGAAATGCAATTCCCACCATCCGACCTAATCTTCCTTAGTCCATTCCCCTGGGGGGTTTTCCACTCAGGTTCCTAAGCCCTCAACAACTCTCCTTCAGTTATGCTCCTGGGAGTTTTCCCCCTCAGGTTCCTAAGGCCCCAATAACTCTCCTTCTGCTGTGCTCCCACGAGCATTTTCTAAGCTCTCCCTCCTCCATTAGCTATCAATAACTATCAATACAATAACAATAGCTATCGATAACCTCAATAACTCTCCTTCTGCTATGCTCCCATGAGCATTTTCTTTGCTCTCCTGTCTCTATTAGCTGCTTATTTCTTATGGTTCAACATTGTAAATATTGTATACAGCTTTCCATTACTAATTTCTTTCCTGAAATTGTGCATGTATAGTGTATCCTCATTTTACTTAAAAGTATGTATATAAAACATCTTCTCACCGAATAGCTGAGAGTGCACACTAAAGAAAATGTATAAACAATAAGTCCACACTCAATGCTTTTCTGCTTATTATGCATATTTTCAAGGTACATACTTGTAACTGTTTCCATATTATGTAAGACTGACATCCGTGTATTTCTGTACCTTATCTGTATCATGTATCTTGGAGCTTTTCTCCCCAGGCCTCCACTGAAAACGGGTCACTCTGACCAGTGGACTTCCTCGGTAATCAAACTGGAAATAAATAAATACTATTAAATGCACAGTAAGTATCTATCAACCTGTGGCTTATTTGGTACATAAAATTAATGATACTTGTTATGTATCTTTTTCACATTTATTTAAACTGTCAGACTTTGTTTATCCATCGAAATAAATTCTTTAAACCACTATATAATGTCCTTGAACTGGAAAGTAGTACTTAATATTTTCTATCTGGTTTTAATTAAGGCATATTTGCTATTCCTTATCTTGTGATAATTGCTTCCAAACTTACATTTTTATCATTCTGTGGCTTAATGGAAGACATAAGGGGGTTACACTGAAGGGCATTTATCAAACTGTATAACATGTTATTAGTGGAGATCTGCCTCAGACCCTTTAATGTTTGGTGGATGTATATTATGAATAAAGAAAAAATATAATAATGTATGGATCTCCAAAGTGAAAATTGATTAAAAAGTGAGATGTTATTAAGGTGTTGGCTATTTTCTCAGCTGCAATCAGTTATGAGATTCACTATATTTTTTAGAATAAGGTTGTTTTAAATGCAATGTATGATTTAATCCATTTAAAATGTCTGCTGCCTTCTGATACTCAAAAACTCAGCAGTTTTCCTAACACATATTATAAGAGGCAGAACTTTCCTTCAGTTTTTCATGGCTTAGTGGTACATGCAGGTTTGAATGCATCAATAAATCTCATGGAATTTTCTATAAAATTTTCTTTTATCAGTAGCCTGAAATAACAGTTACTTACTTTTTCTGTTTTGCACACTTGTGAACTGATTACTACACATGGTTTGTCTACATTATCAAGGCTGAGAATTTGCTGGACAAGAGGGACATCTAAGAGGGGGCAATGTAGGTACTGCTGTCACTAATTGCAGCTCTATAGATGCCTTATGCTGTTCAGGCACAACATTTTTCTTTTTGTAGGTACTAACACAGGGAACAAAGAAAGATGCTTGGAAAGATCACAGACAAGGGACAGAGGCAGTACAGTGAATTAAAGGAAAAGGAAACAAGTTTTATTTAAGGATTTCATTGTGAAGACTGGATCTAGGGAGTCAAGGACACTGGATGGTAGAGAATCTGCCATTTGTAGTGGCTGCAAGGGACAGGAAGGGAAACTATGACTTTTGCAGCAGTTATATGTAGAATTTAACTGGATGACACTGTCCATTCTGGGACAAATAACATTAATGAAAAGGATTATGTTAATAGCTGTAGCTGTTTACATGGATTCTCTTGTGTTTAGTCGTTGGCAGGTTATCTACCAGATTGTTATTTAAAATGGCTCAAAAGGAAGAAAAAGCCCCAGAGATGTAACAAAAATGATGATCACTTTGATAGGAGTTACCTGCAGACTGCAGTGACTCCAAAATTGGATCACTGAGCAGTATTTGTACATCAAGGGACTCAGAGAAAAGGTGGACAGTCTACAGGTGAAATGCAAACAAATCTAAAGGATAAGATCCTTCACCAGATTTACACAACAGAAGAAGTGAGGGAGCAGCTGCAAATCCATTCAAGCAAGATGAATGAATTTCAGAGAAGAAGCAGGAAAGGGGACACAGGAATAAATCAAATTCTAGAAAATGTCAGAGAAGATGATTATAGGTCTAGTATTCAAGAATATTTGTTGCCTACATGCCAGGCCACTAAAATAATGAACTGGGAAACTGAGTCAGTACAGAGCATGGGAGTACAGAATGCAAAGCATTTAAAAATCAGTCATGTTTTATACACATTTCATACATGTATGTGTGTGTGTGTGTGTGTGTGTGTGTGTGTGTGTGTGTGTGTGTGTGTGTGTGTGTGTGTGTGTGTCTGTGTGTATATATATATATATATATATATATATATATATATATATATATATATATATATATATATATATATATATATATATATATATATATATATATATATATATATATATATATATATATATTATATATATATATATATATATATATATATATATACATATATATATATATATATATATATATATATATATATATATATATATATATATATATGTATACATTAAAACTTAAGAAGATAAATGAACATGGTATTTCAGAAAGTATAAAATATCATTAAACATCTTTGTCCTTCTACAAGGTCCTCTACTGCAACTATCTTATTCTCCAAGTTTCAAAGCAGACTTACCATATTAACATTAAGCAGTCTTTAGAATATAGTGATAATAAAATACTCAACAATATGTAGACTTATCGCAATGGTTGATCTCAGAACCTACCTCTACATCCTTCTGAGAGCCACTAATATTGTAGCAATGACTGAAAGTGCTACTCTCCTTTTCCGTTCCACTATCTATTAAGTACTGAATAAGACAACCTCTTACCAACAAAGCTTTACTCATATAAATAAATTACTCAGATTTCATGCTATCCCCAGTCCTTTTGCTTCTCTCTGAAAGGCCCTTTTCAAACCTTGTGCCAGATGTTTGGAACTCTGTCAACTGCAACATAAGGTTAACACTTTCAGTTTTTTTTCTCTTTACAATGTGAATGGTTTGGGGATATACCCCAAATTCCCTCCTCACCTGCACATATCTGCATCCTCAATCTATTTGTCTTCCACCGCTCTTTCTTTCATTTTATTCTCTTAGTATATAAGATAGAGGTCAAAGAAAATTGGGGTAAACATGTTGTTTCTCTTTTGCCATTATGGCATTCACAGGATAAGGCTCTAACTTATATAGACCTTTAACAAACGCTCATTTGCAGGGTATGATATGGTGCATTAGAACCCTCTGGGTCTGGTGAATGGTTTGACTTAGTTCAAAGGCTGAAAAATGGGTAACCTAATGAGGCATACTCTAGGAGCCTTACACAGATGTAAAAAGGCTGTATGGAAGAGGAGACAGTAAAAACACATTGAAAATAAATTAAATGATGAATGTACAGCACAAACTGCAGTACCAGATGGTGTCTGGATCAGGGGAGGTACCCAGTGAATTAACAAACATAAAACATTGGCATAAAATAGAAGGGGCAGGGGAGCAATGATGTCAGATAATTAAGGGATCACACGTATAAGAGTTGCTGATAGTAAGCTAGAGAAAGGTGTAGGACAGGGGATACCAGAAAGGTACCTCAACCAGATACAGAATAAAGGAGTATGATCTTAGGGCAGAATGCTTCTGGAGGAGAAATGAATTGCAGCTCAGGAAAGAAAAGACATGTTATGGTGGGCAGGCAAGAAATATATAGCAAACATGAAGGAGCTATGAAGATTGTAAGATAGATGATGTACAGTGATTTAAAAGATGGATAGGAATGACAGCAGATCAAAGCATAACTAATGCAAAATGATAAGGCTGTCATATAAATAAATAGCAGACAAGAAACACTGAAGCAGGTAAGAGTACTGGAACTAAACTTAAAAGGAGATCCCATTGAGTACATGGTAAAGAACAGGTAAAGTCAAAAGAGCTGGGCAGAGTGAAGGAGATAAGATTATGGATCAAAATAAGTTTGATGGCAAAAAAAGGCTTGGATCACTGAAGGGGAATAAGTGAAATGAAAAAGGGAGGATGGATACCTAAAGCTAAAAAGGGAGTAGTTAAAAGAATAAGACTGGCATGGAGATGGGGTGGGGAGGAGGGCCAAAAGGAACTAGTTCGAAAAGTTTGCAAGAATATATGGGAATATCCTTCCTTATGGATATTCCCATGTATGGATATATGGGAATATCCTTCCTTATGGATATTCTCATGTAAGGATATATGGGAATATCCTTCCTTACTGATATTCCCTTGTAAGGCTATATGGGAATATCCATAAAGAAGGAGTGTGTCAACTGATTGAGTAGGAAGGAAGAAGAGATGGAGAAGTAGGTGAGAGAACTGAATAAGCACGAAACATGGAAAACAATAAAGGATAGGCTTTGAAACATTTGGAGTAAATGGAAATGAACAGTTCAGAAGGTGATAAAGGCAACAACATGTAAATGAATAGGATTAGGAATGGGAATGACTACTGAGGAGGAACCATAAGTGCAGCAATCTGAACCTAGTATGCATCATCACATGGAAGCCAAGCATAGATATTTGTAACAAAGTATATAAATAATACCTGGTGCAGCTAGCTGGGAAGGAAGGTAGGATGTGGAAAAGGGCAGATCAGGATTGGAAGAAGTTGAGGGGTTAGTTGCTAACAAAGAAAATATGGAGATTTTCATATCAAATGAAGAGGACAAGAATACAAAGAAAGATGTATAGAGAAAAGGGGACATACATTTAAAAAACTATGAAAAGCAATATGAAGGAAAGACGGGTCAAACAGTACATGCTGAGGTGGACATGAGCATAGTCAAGAGGCTGAAGGGATGGTAATGAAACTGAAAGAATGAAAGTATAGAGGATAGATAGGTAACTGGGTGAAAAATGAAGGAAAACGTGATAAATGGGAAAATTACATGCATGAAATCATGACAATAAGTGATCTTTTGAAGACATTTTCAGAGAGTAGGAGGCAATAGATGTAGAATTATGAGGGAGGTTATAGCAATAGATGTTAAAAGAGTTTTTTTTGGATAAGGGTAGCATACTTGTGGAAAACAGAATAACCACAGGAACAGAAAGGATTTTGAGTGTGGTTATGTATTTGCAGGAAAAGGCATTGGGAGGAAGAACAAGCCAGGCAGCACAACTGATATTTTTTTAATTAGAGGACTAACCACTGAAGACATTGTAGAATATGATAGCATGGAAATAAATCTGCTGTGTCATGTAAGTGTTTCTAATGGTATGACCCTTTGAGGGCCTGAAAGTGGATATGATTTGGTGATGAAAAGAGTGAATATGGTGGGGGTGCAGGGTCATAACAAAAGAATGAAGCAGAGCATGACCTAAGAGATGGACCCAAAGACTAGATAAGTTATTCAAAACAGTGAGAAAAACAGTGAGTGTGATGATTTCCTGATGGAATTGTATAATTCACTAAATAAAGAAATTAGAGTATCTGGCAGGAATTTTCAATAGTGTAAAAAGAAGGAGTTTTTCTATTCTATAAGCAAGCAGTCATGAATAATAGTTCTTTCCAAAGGTCATCAAAATAAAGTAAACTGCATTGACTTCTGCTTAGATTTCTTAGTTATCATGAACGCAAACATTTTAACCAGTATATTGATGAATATTCTGGAATGGATATTTGGTAAATCATACAGGCAGGTAAAAAAGGATTCATAAAAAGAAGGACATTCAATGACATTTAGTGGCTGTTGAGAAACTTTGTCCTGAATGGATTATTCAAAAGGGTGTAAGCAGAGATTATATGCTTTGAGATTAGGAAGGTGCTTGATTCTGTGGACAGATACTCTTTATTCAAGATGATGATACTAGAGGGAGGATAAGGATACTGTTGAAGACCTGTATGGCATAAGCACACAGCAAATGCAGAATCATAATTTTAAAAAATGAGGAGATGTTCAGAGGAAGTAAAGGTACTTATAGGGAGTCAAAAACAGTGTCAGCCATTGCATCATTGTTCAACTTAGGGACATGGGAATCTAGGAGTAAAGTCTGGAATGTTCTAGAAACAAAGAAGCAGGTGAGGTGAGTAGTGATGTAAACTTGTTAATCATTTTAAATGATTATATATTGAGTTCAAATGAATTGCTTTGGGTTCTCCCAACAATTATGAGTGTGCTTGATGAGTATGGCAGATAATTGAAAGTAATGCATAATAAGAAGAAAACAGCACAGCTCAGTATGGGGACACGAGGGAAAGAATATGGAGAAGTAGGACAGTATCTGAGGCTGGAGCATCTGATAAGATGGTAGGAGATTGTAAGATGAAGAAAACAAACTTAATAGAAATCTTAAGTTCCAGTGAATAGAATGAAGAGATTGGTGGAAGTATTAACAGCTCACTTAAATGTATTTATTTGTTTTTATCTTATTTTACATTTGTTTAACAGGAACGTCCAGCTGGGCCATGGGCCTAGTTTCAGCAGAGGCCTGGGGAGAAAAGCTCCACTACAAAAGACATTGATTGGAGAGAAGTAACCTTAAGTAAAAACATGTAAGTTCATTATAGAAATAACTACACATAAACCAAAATGTCAATGCGACAAATAGGTAGCATGACATGTGAGAAAATATCCAGAGATAGCATCGAAGATAAACAAAATACAGCTGAGTATTACTACTGCACAATATATATACATATACACTAACTATATCACCTCCACAGTTTATTAGGCAATATCATAGCAATTATTTAAGCACATATAGGAGAGATTGGTAGAAGGATGAAACTGGATATAGGTAGATAGATTTAGTGTACAGTAAAAGAAGGCAAAGAATGGTAGTAGACGAGGGAGTTATGAAAAGTAGTATACTATGATCAGCCTGGACTGATGCAGGAGCAAAGCCAGTTGTTGGTTAGGTGTTCGCTAAGGAGTAGTATTTACAATGTTCTGAGACATGGAATTCCAGGCCTTTGATGTCTGGTTGGAGAACAGAGAATTCCCACAACTATTGTTGGACTTAGTTACTTTAAGTGGGAGTTTGAGAGAAGATCTTAGGGATCTACAGTTGGAGTAGGACTGAACCAAATCCATGAATGCAGGGCAATTACAGGGGTGGTGAATGATGGAAGAATGAGTGAAAATTAGTTGGCTGAAGGATAGAAGATTGGGTAGCTCGAGCCATTTTAATTGGTATAGTGCAGAACAGTGGTGTGTTCTGTAAGGATGATTTGTAGAAAACCTGGCAATTTTATTATAACAGGACTCCAGTTTGTTCAAAATCTGTTTTTTTTCTGAGATTTGTGAATATTGGTGAGACATATAGAAAGGGGGAGAGTAGATGGGTCCTAGCTATGGAATGTCTGGTGGTGTTGGTTAGGTATGGCTTGACTCTGTAAAATGAGCCCAGCTTAATGTGGACCTTTTTGATAGTTAGAGATAAGTGTTTGTCAAATTTTAAACCGTTGTCATTTTTGACCACAAGACGTTTGGTGTGATCAACTGGTTCAATTTTAGTTTTATTGGAAGAATGCATGATAATAGGGGGAAGGTGATCAGGTCTTTTGCTACTAGAGGAGCATAAGCTTTGTTTTATTTGGATTGAGTACAAGTTGGGAGTCAGAAAGGTAATTTTTGATGTCTAAGAAAGATTTTTGGATTATTTGTAGGAGTTCTGGTAAGGAGGGAGCCAAACATATGAGGGAGGTATCATGTTTGTATTGAATGATGGTTGCTAGGTGGGTGGCTGAACAGAGTTTGTTGGTGTAGATGTTGAAGAGTAATGGACCAAGAACTGAGCCTTGAGGCACACCTACTGACAGGGTCAGAAAGGTAGTAAAAGAAGTGGAATGGAGAGAGATGTAGAACAGTCAAGAGCCCTTCCTGCTGAAGCATATGGAAGAAACACGAAGGGAGCAAATGTAAGATTTTGCATGAATTTAACTGCAGACAGATTAATACAAGCAAGAGTGAGAAAATAGAAAAAGAGAGCAGAAAGAGTCATGGAGTCTGCTTTCATCTATTAGAGTTTAATGAAAATCTGAAACACGGCATGACTTTTGGAGAAGAGCTGGCCTTTTAGCTCAATGCAGGCAACATTTTTGGAAAGTGAATAAGGGAGAATGCTAGAAGTGTGATGAAGGGCAATGTAATAGCCTTAGAAAACCATATGGAAGTAGTCTGCTTTGACACCAGTTGTCCTTTCTTCTTACCTACACAAGAAATGAGCAACTGATCATAAGATCTGAAGGATTTAGTTCTGTCAAGATAGTACCGGAGTTGTCTGTGAACAAGGTGTATTCCAAGGTATTGAATATGCTTTCTCCCTCATTTTTAGGTTCAGAAAAGCAACTGGCGAGATGGGTAGTTTGGCATAAAGAAAAGTTGGATACCACTTTAGGCATTAAAAAAGGATTAGTTCTCAAGTAATCCCTGTGTCTTTTTGGAAAATGAAAAAGGGTTGACTCATCATAAGAGGTTGTAACTCAGACACTCATCTTGCAGAGGTCAGAGCAATCAGTAAAAATGTTTTCCATGTTAAGAATCTGAAGTCAGCTGGATTAGTTGGTTCATATGGAGTGTGTGTTAGAGTCTCTAACACACAAGATCACAAGACTAGGCCACTGGTTTTCTTGAAGGCCTCTTAAATAAAACCTCTTTCAAAAACATTTTGACATGACAAATCATTGAAAGAGGAGAATCCATGGGCAGACATGCTGAAATGACCAAAGAATGAACCTTGATGGAGGAGTGAAAAATGTCATAGGAAAGTAATTCACACAAATACTGTAAAACCAGAGAACAATTAGCCTTGAATGGGTGCTTATTATGTTGTTGCTGTTGATACCAACTGAAAAAACCTTTTCATTTGCTAATATATGATTTTCTAAGTTGCAGGTTTTCTTGATTCCATTACTGCTTGCTGCATGTCCTCAGTAAACAGATGCCTAAAGGAAAATAAGACCCTATCATTCAGGCTTCAGCTGGCTTCAGTGTGTATCAAACACCTCTGATCTTGTGTGAGTAAATCCATTCTGTGAGGAAGCTTGTGGTAATTGCCCCTGACCAATTCCAAAAGAAAGGAGAACCATCATTGACTGGGCTAAAAAGGGAGTAATCCCAAAGATCTTGGGGAATTCCTTCAGAATCTTTAGAGGTACCCTGGATATCAGTGGAAAGGGTGTAAAAGCATACAGGAACATTCCTGTCAATGAAAAAGGGATCTGTCTTCCAGGTCTTTTAGCTTAAAATCCTGGAAAAAAGAATCTTGCCAGCTGATTATTTCGATAACAACTCTTCACAGATGGATCAGATCTTGGAAGCAAACCTGATCTAGTTTGCATGTATGATGGTCTTTTTTATCTTATTCAGCTGGTCTGCCATGCAATATTGCTCTGATAGAATGAAGGATTCCTGTAGAGTGAGACTGTGCTGTGAAGCCATATAACAAGCTAATATGGCTAGTCTGCAAAGTGGGTACAGCCTGGTTTCCTCTGCTTGAAGATGTACCACATGACTGTAGTATTGTCTGAAACAACTTGAAGAGGTCCTGGGGGCCAAAGATGATTTAGAGAGTTAAGTGTCTTAATCAGACAAGCATCTCCTTCATATTTATGTGCTTACATCTGACTTAGGTGTCCTACACACCTTGAATTATTATCCCTCCTGAAACTGCTCCCCATGCTAAGTCCAAGACATCTGAGATGACTGACTGCTTTGGAACAAGGAGGGATAAGGTGAGTCCCAAATTTATAGATATTTGCTGTCTCCACCAAATAATTTTTATTGACAAACCCCAGCACTGGGATTTGAAAAGACAAGGGAATATAGATCTATGTTTTTCCTGTGGAAGAAAAGTTCTTTGAACTGAGGTGACCAGCTGACACTCCAAGAACACAATCCTGTGCAAAGGAATAAAAATAACTTTTGAATATTCTCTTGGAGTCCCAGCTTGTGTAAGAGATCTCTCACCCAAGTGAGAGATCTCTGGCATTTTGAAAAAGACTCTGAAAAGATGCGCAAGTCATCGAAATATGTTAAAAAGAAAATGGATACCTTGTAGCCTGCAGTGAGCCATAATTGGACCTAGCTACTTAGTGAACACTCTTGGTTGCAGTGGATACTCCAAAGGGTAAAGCAGAGAACTGGTAAAGTGGTCCAGAGAAACAAACCTTAAGAAACCCCTGAAGTTTGGATGAAAAGGAATGAGATGATAAGCATCTTTTAAATGTAGAGTTATCAGGAAATGTGAAAGAGGAAGAAGAGAAAACAGACTGTGAAGTGACATCATTTTGAAGTTAGACACTATCACAAACAGTTGTAAGAAGAACCTTTCAGAACTTGTCTCCAAGTATCTTTTTTTCTCTGGGGCTAAAAAACATCCTTAAACAAAAGCCTTTCTCAACTTGGGAAGGTGGAACTGGTTATCTTACTCTTTGTAACATCATGTAATGTAGGACAGGTAAAAATAAAACAGTCCGGTCTGTTGGATAAGGAATAACCTCTTGGCAAGGAGGAATATCCTCTCACTGCCATTTATAACCTTGATGAATGAGCTTCAGAATCCATTGTCTGAGACTATCTGCTGCCAAAGAGAAAACAAAGATTCAGACTTTCTGGAAGGGAAAAAGGATTGCTGGGATGGGGAACAAAGTCATTAAATAGTCTAACTAGTTGAACTGTCTTTGGTTTTGGAGTTTCCTGAATTATTTTGGGGACACCATTGCCATTATGCCAAATCTGGATGAAGGGTTAGAAAACCCATTAGAAAATTAGAAAACAAAGAGGGCAGAAAATTTTAGATTACCTGATTAACTTACCACTTTCTTCACAGTTTTTGATCACCTCTACAGCAAAGGAACCAAAAAGTGAATCAATCCAAATGAGAAAATAAAATCTCATTATTCACATCCTTTTGGTAGGTTCTGAGAATGCAGCATATTATCAACTGAGTCATACACACACTGTAAACAGAGGACAGTGATTGTGCAACAGAAGAAACTAAATAATTTAAAGCAGATTTTTTCCTCATAAGAAGAAACTGAATACCAAACATTCCCTATACATTCACAATTGGTCAGAAAAAACATTAACGTGAGCCGGACAACTGAAAATTCTGAAAACCAAAGTTGCAGAAGCACGCACTATTTTCCCATATGCAACAAGAATCTTCCCATTCTTATCAGAAAGAGTACAATAGGAACTAACTGTTTAGCAGTAGGAATAACTAAAGGTACAGATGCTGAGTCAGGTTTGGGAAGACTCTATAAAACTTAAAAAGACTGAGAAACAATATATTCTATCCACCTTTTTAGGGGCAGCAGACTGACTATCAGTAAAGTACAGGCAGAGACACATACATCCTCAAAAGCTGATTGAACAAAAGGAAAATGGAGAAGGTTCAGAAAATTCCTTCTGTAACAGTTCATAAAATTTTCTGAAGGACTGAGAAACCGCAGTGTATTCCCACTTAAAACAGCACATTCTGGAAATAGTCGCAAAGAGAGAGGAACCCCAAAGGGAGAATCAGAAACTAAGCTCTTCTGTGAATCTGAAATGGAAATCTGAGTATTTAGATATTTATTTATATGAATGTTCCTGGTTATCCAATGTTTATTGTTTATCCAGTAGAAAACCTGAATATGTTAGTTCATTCTTCCTGTTTAAAATCTAGAATCTCTTCAGGAAAGAAGGACACCTTCTTTTCTTTACAAGGAAACAATAAATAGGAAGGATCAAAAGTCTGAATAAAATCCAGAGTAGACCCAGTATTTTTTTTATGTCTAATGAAATGTAAGGGTAGATACATATTAGTTTTCTGTTTCTTTTTGACAGAAAAAAATTAGACCAACAGTTTTATAAATGGCAGGAGTAGCTTCCCCATGGATGCTTACCTGTTCCATCTCCCAGGACCAATAAGAGTGGTTTTCCCTTGCCAAATGTGGGGACCCCAGCAGACATAGATGATGTGGCTAACCCCCAATTCATAGTGGCTATAGGTGCTACCTCAGTGGGATCTGGGATAAAAGATGAAGAGTCTGAGATACAACTAATGGACACATCAGTGTCATCCACCTGTGGCTGAGGCAAATTGCTAGCCTGCTGTGGTGGCAAAGGCTGTTTACTTTACTTTTCCTTGTTGCTGGAAGAATGACCAACCTTGTGACCAACTGTTTCTTCCATGGTCAAGCCAAAAGTGTGGCCTTTTTCCATAGGAAAACAAGCAGGAAAAGAAAGTAAAGCTTTAAAGTTAAAAAAAAATACTTTTTTCACACACACACACACACACACACACACACACACACACACACACACACACACACACACACACAGTAAAAAGCACTTTAAAACTTTTGCCAGCCCCCAAAACCAAAATAGACACTAGTTCTCCACAGAAAAAAAGTTTTTTTAAATACTTTAAACAACTTTTAAACTGACAGGAAAAAAAAGAGTGCTCTCATTTTTAAAGTATAATATATTCTCTCGACCGTCTGTTAAAACACAAACTCCTAGTTTTAAAATAACTTTCCAGAAGAAGAAAGTATTAATAATCAATAAAAATAATTTTATTTAACATTTGTTTACTGGGAAAGTCTGACTTGCAACAAAGCAAATTTTCAGCAGAGGCCGGGGGAGAAATGCTCCAGACACATGTCTTTGTACCATGGGAGGAAACTGGAGCACTCAGGGGAAACCCACACGAATGCAGGGAGGACATGCAGACTCTGCACAGAAGGCACCCCAGTTGAGAATCAATCCAGAGAACCTCTTGCTGTGAGGTGACAATGCTACCACTGCACTACTGTACCATAATTGAATGGAAGTTTTTGCTCAACAAAGGAATAGCACTAGCCAACTATTGATCTTCAAAAGTCTTAGAGAAATGGACTCTTCTGTGACAGTAAAGCTCTAATGGGCTTGGCACTAATTTGTCTTTTCATCAGCTCAGCCTGTGCTGCCTGACAGTTGGGGCACATGGAAAGTGCTCTGAAATTTTGGAAGCTGGCCAGCTATTATCCTTGGCAGGATATAACCCATATCTCTTAGGCTATTGAAGCAATGATAAATATGAGGAACATCATGGTAGTGTTTTGTAATTTTAAAAAGTTATCATGTGCAGCAGGTAGAAAATGTACATATATGTTATGATTCTGTAACATTCAAATAAAGAATTGGAAGGAAGTAGCTTGGCTGCCCATTAAAAATAGAAAGGAGATACTAGTGGAAACTGTAAGAAAAAACAGAGGCAACAGAGTTTCTCAGTGGCAATTCATTTTCCTCACAACACTGCAGAGTAGATTTCAGTATCATTCACTGGTTACTGTCAGTTTGAAGTCTGTACTATAGTTTCCTCAAAAAAAAAAAAAAACATACTAGTTCACTAAACTGTCTACATATCCTAACAGTAGATCTGGCTAAAGGGAATAATATACACTGACCACTGTGTAATCAAATTTTGTTTATAACCATCACTGACACATCATCAAGTCTTTAGTACCATCCTTGAGGTATCATCAGAAATGTATTACCATCCTTGGCAGCTCAACAGTCCTAATAAATATCTCCTAATCTTGCCCTATTTATGGCAGTTGCTAAAAGGAGAAATAAAAGTTCAGACAATGCATGTGCAAAATGCAGACAGTCATATATACCACCCCAAAATGCTATGCCCACTTTAACATCCCCAAGTCCCAACCTAAACTCAATTTTAAAGAAAAAAGAAACTAATATAAAATAAAAAGTTAAACTAAAGCACCACTTCCTATTTACTTCAGTGAGAAAAGTCAATTCACACACTGCACATGCAAAATACACACATACACTTCTCATCTAAATTAACCCTTATAAACAAAATTCATCAATATTAAAATAAAATAGTTAAAATGAATAAATAAAAGAATTAAATTCAACTCTGACCAGAACTAGACAGTTTGAAAATTGTATTCCTGGCAGATGTGACATGATTCTAATGACCTAAAATAAGAACAGACTAACCAAAGAAATTACTAAACCATAAAAAAAAAAAATCATTTTCCATTTAGAAAGTTGTAGTCACAGTTTCATTTAATTTTTTTCATTTCTTTTAGCTTTTTACACCTTAGAACAAACTTAATTTCTAGGGGTACATTAGGTTTAGCATTCTTGAGAGTTTTCTTTTATGGGATGATGGTTGTATATTGTGCAGTGTGTGGTTACTCCTTTTAATAATAAAGTGAATGGGAAATAGAGTCTGTTTTACTTTTTTCATTTATTTTAAGCTTTCTTATTTAATATGATCATAGAAATGGCTTTTGCGGGGTTGTTGTGAGTGTTTTAGATGTACACGTGTGATGCCCCAGCACTGGAGCAGTAATCAAGGAGCCTCAGTCTTCACCACTGGCACCAGTGGGGGACGTACACTGAGAGTATGACAAGATACACAACAGCTCTTACTGATACAGGGTACCTCCTTCCCTGAAGTAGCCACCTCACCAGTCCTGGCTTCAAGTGTGTGGTCTGCCTGGGTTCCCCCACGCTACCAAACCCACATGCTTGTCTCCAAGCATGACTGCATGTAACTGCATGCATATGTGATACTGAATTATCAAAGTCATTCCCTATCAGGACATCTGCAGGGATATACTCAAACACAGAAATCAAAAAGGCAAAATCTGTTGGGTAGCACTGCTGGAACCCAACAATGCTAATTGTCTGTAGAGGGAACACAGTTAGATAGTCTAGGGCTTGAAAATACTTATAACAGTTTTACTGCTGCAAGATGTTGCTCAATGCTAGAAGTTTAAACCTCAAAATGCACTCGCTTGAAGCACTCCTTAAAATGGAGAATATTGACATTTGTGTTGTAACAGAGACCTGGTTAAAGGCAGCAGAAAGCACCCCTGCACTACCAGGCTATAACTCATTCCACACCTTTCAGCCCTAGAACTTGGACCGAAGCTCCAAAGGTGGTGGTGTTTCCATATTCATATTGATGCACACATCTCCAGACTGGTAGCCCAACATAACATATCAGAGATACTTCAGGTGCAGCTAACATTGGGTAAGACAGTGATTCAGGTCGTAGCCTGCTATAAGCCCCCAACCATGTCTCAAGAATCACACTCAATGTTCCTAAGCAGAAAGAATCCATTATTTGCAAGTAGATACAAATAGTAATGGTACATACAGATATATAAGTAAGTTTAAAAAGACAAGTTTTGGTATGTAGGAATCTAACTTTTACCCTTTACACAAAAGCCTGAGTTATTAACCATCTTAAACTGAGTAGGATAGTGAAAATGAAGACACAACTTCATTCATGCTTATGAGTTCTTCCATCTCCGATAGCAACCTTATGAACAGCCATCACCATCCCGGAGTTTACTAGGAAAGTAAGTAATGGAAGCACATTGCAAGGCCTTTATTTGTATCTCGCATACACACATTTCACAGGGCAATTGGATTCAGCAATCTGTCTAGTGCATGCCTTTGGGAGGAAACTGGAATATCCACAGAAAACTTACAAAAACAAAGGGAACACATCCAGACTCCAGACAGAAAACAACCCATCAGAGTATTGAACTACAGAACTTCTTGCTGTGAGGTGACAATGTTATTCACTGTACTGCTGTGCTTCCCAGGACCATCATCTTTTCTACCAAATATCTCCTAAGTCTTTTGCATTTATACTATCTTTCACTTCCTTGTAAAAAATTACTTCGTACAGTGCACATTCAGTTCCTCCAAAAACAGCACTGTCCATTTAATCAGCACATATAAATGCAACACATTAATATTAAAACAAAAGCATTAAAATAAAAGAACAAAAATGAAATAAAATACTGACTACTACTAACCATTTGGCAAAAAAAACAAGATTATTCTAAATACATTTAAACTATAAAACAACAAATGCTAATGTAGCACTCACTGTACCACTAAAATGCAACACAAACATTAACTGACACTAAAAAAGCCACATAAACAGTTACCTCAGAACTAGACAGAAAACCTCATGAGACAAGACACTCCATTCATAAATTAAAAAAAACAGAAAATGCCTAAAGACCTTGTTAATACACTATTCCCCCTTTTACTCAGACTATAAGGTAGTTATCACTGCCACCATAACCCATTATCAGCTACTTTTATGCCCTTAACAAAGGGTGGCCAGTCCTACAGTTTAATGTTCCTATTAAGCTAAATGGTAGTCTGAGCAAGACGTTCAAGGCTATTTAGGAAAGGCCTGTACAGTGTCACCAAATACATATGCAAGTACTGTGAGAGTTTAAATGTGTATCACAAATATCAGCCACAAATATAGGTTTAAATATATCTAATAGTAAATAATAAAAGAACAAGACAAGACTCAGCAAATCCAACACAATTACTTCAGAGTTCAAAATCACAGGAAGTATTTAAAACAACATTGCAGGACAGCTTCAAATAAATAAAGAAAACGTCTAAACTAATCTTTACTATATTCCTATCTAAGTCTAAAAGAGTTACTATACATAAGAATTTACTTACAGAGTAAGGTAAATGCAGATGTAATGATGATGAATGAATGTTCTTACTAGGTCCAAGACAACATAAAAAATGCCCAGTCTCTCTCTCTGAGAGAGTTCTTAAATTAATATCAGATATTACTGCTGGGTTAACTTGGATGACATCACTTTTTGTCACCTGACTTCAATTCCCAGGCTAAAACAGAAACTAACAGAATTTAACATCTCTGTGTGAAAAATACATATCTCTCAGATGTTTGCAGATCTTGGAAGTCATAAAACAATAAAACACTTTTACATTGTAAACCTAGTAATTACTTCTCTTTCAAGGAAATACAAAAACGTCTGGCTTTAGACATTGTGTCTTCTACACTGAAACTTAGAGGGAAATTTTATAGCACAATCATAAAACAATTTAATTTCAACTTATTTACTTGAAATTTTTCAAGTTAACCCTTTTATGTTCTAGTTTCTTCTGTTAAAACATACATTTGCACAGGTATATAGTTTATATGCATGTCTGTTCTAAGTCAGCAGGGCCTGCTGTGGTTACATTTTAGCTCACTACATAACATACAGCTCTGCATAAATCATATCAGTATTCACAAATTACATAGAATTATTTATAAAATTCCATATAGCTGAGCTGGCAATATTTCCCTATATCACAGTAAACACTTGTGCATTGCAGCATTATACATTCCACCATGCCAAAATATCCCTATTCTTGAAAACTTTCTATCTTGGACCACTCAAAACATATCCTGCGAAACTATCATTCTGGGTGATACTAACATTAATTGGAAAAATGTAATCTCAAAATCCTAATCTGTACTGTTAAACACAGTTTGCCACATGCCCCACATGAATCCCAAATGAACAATCAGAAACCACCCTGGATTGGATCCTAGTATCAGACCCATACAAATACTCTAATACCAGCACTCTCCCTGATGTTCTGAGTGACCATTTACTAGCCTTTACACATAGAATCCACACTCAAATACCCAAACCATACACATATAGATCAACTAGAAACCTAACCAACTTTAACCAAATAACTTTCAACAACTTCCTAAAAGCTCAGAACTGGACCCCACTGAAAACACTACGATTAGAAGAAGCAGTATTCTACTTTAATAAGATCTTCCTTGATACCCTAAATACTTTAGCCCCCATCAGGCTCAAAAGGATAAAATTCAATCATGCTCCTTGGCTCACAAAACTTACAAAATAAATTCTTCTTTCCAGAGACCAGGCTTGGAAACAATGGTATAAAAACAAAAAACAATGAAATTAATTTCAAACAACTTCGTAACTAAGCTAAGGCGTTAGTAAAAAATGACACAAAATAAAACTATTTTTCACAACAGCTGTCTAGTCAGGGGAAACAACCCCCCCAAAATTTTGGAAATTAGTCTCCTTGCTCCTTAATCCTGAGACCACACAAAACCCATCACCATACCCTGATAAAAACCCAGAACAAATAGCCCATATTCTTAACACCCACTTTAAAGAAACCATTCTTAAATGTATCAATGAACCCTCACTGATAACCCCCCAAACAATATGATAAGTAATTCAAGCTCTACCTATGAGAATCCCAACTCACATCCCTCACTTCACAAAGAAAACACTAGCAATAACCAAGAAACTCCAATGTTCTCTTTAAAACCAGTACCTTCCTCTCTAATATTTAAACTGCTATCTAAACATAGACAGTATTCCCTAACCACTGATAATCTCCCCTATGAATATGTGAAACTTGGTGCAAATTCATTAGCCTACCCCACCAGTATTCTAATTAACAGATCCACCTCTGAATCATTCTACAGTCCCTCAAATTTGGAAAAAATCCATCATAACCCCATTGCATAGTGGTGGCAATACTAATGATTTAACCAACTATCGACCCATTTCCATTCTTTCACCATTATCTAAAATATTAGAAAAGTATATATATATATATATATATATATATATATATATATATATATATATATATATATATAGTTACACTTCAAAACATCTAAAACCCATAACATCTAAATTCATAACATTGAGACCGAGACCATAACATCTAAAGTTCGTAACATCTAAAACTCATAATATCGAATTTCATAACATCTAAAATGTATAATATGTAATAGTGTATCATGAAACGTGTAAATCTTATAGTTAATTCTGTTTATCTTGTGGTATCACTATGAGATGTAGTTTTTATTTCTATAGTTAATATTTATATAGTGTAGGAATTTATACTATTTACATAGTGTTTATTTTGCCACTCTGTATGTGTTTTTTAGGCCATGCAGGTAAGGATATAGACATTATGTGTACATTCTTTGATACAGTGATACAGTGGGGTTAGGAAACATAGTAAAGTCAGGTTGGCACACACCAGTCCTTTAGCTTGGCACATCTCAGCCAACTGGCTCCTTGTTAGCTTGCCATAATCCTCTGTGGACATCCTTGCCTGCTCTTCCTGACTAAATAAGCTAACACAAAATAAATAAAACTATTGTGATATGAAACTCTGAATGTGTACCATGCGGCTGCTTGAGAGTACAAACACCATCTTTAGTGACCACGGTTTACAGGCTACAGGAGTTCAATATCCACACCACTGAATCCCAATATGTGATGTGGTGATCCTACCACTGCCAACCAATAATGCGATGTGGAAATCCCACCACTGCCACCAATAAATAAATGTGATGCCTTAGCACTGGACCAGTTATCAAGGAGCCTGAATCCTCATCCCTGGCACCAGTGGAGGACATACACTGGGAGGATGACAAGGTAGACACACAGTATTTCCAGATGCAGCTCTCTGCATCAAGTACAATTTCCCTTATGAGTACACAGAGACCACAGTCAGTCCGGGGCTGGTTTCTCTATCTTTCTTCAGATCCCCAATAAGACTCATCACTGGCACAGCTATAGAGTTGAGATCTCAGCTGAGTGGCTAAACCAAGGCCTCCAGCACCCTCCCTGTCCAATCAGTGCTTTGTGTCCTTGCCCAAGTAGCTGACACACAAACACACTCTTTGAGGTTTTATTTACACACACACACACACACACACACACACACACACACACACACACACACACACACACACACACACACACACACACACACACACACACACACACACACACACACACACACACACACACACACACACACACACACACACACACACACACACACACACACACACACACACACACTGGAAGGCTGGCACAGGTTTACTAGCTATACCCTCTTTTGCCCAGACTATAAGGTAGTTATCACTGCCACCAGCGAACTCCTTATCAGCTACTTTAAGGCCCTTAACAAAGGGAGTCCAATCTTACTGTGTGATATTAATATGAATACAAATGGTAGTTTGACCTAGAGCAAGGCTATTAGGAGTGGCCTACACAGTGTCACCAAATAAATACGCAAGTACTCTCAGAACTTAAATATCTCTACACAGTTCAACCACAATGAAAGGTTTACATATATTTAATAATAAATAATAAAAGAACAAGACAACACTATATATATATATATATATATATATATATATATATATATATATATATATATATAGATATATATTCAGTGACATCAGAGTTCAACACCACAGGAAATATTTAAAACAACATTGCAGGACAGTTTCAAATAAATAAAGAAAAACATCTAAATTATGCTTGACTATATTCCTGACTGAATCTAAGAAAATTACTATTCCCTAGTTAACTTACTTACCAGCAAGGCAGATATGGTGAATGAGTCTTGCTGTTGGCAGGTCCAAGACAGAATACAGAATGTTGTGTCTCACTAAGAGACTGCTTAAATTAATATCTCAGATATTACTACTGAGACAGCTTGCAGAATTACATCATTTATTGTCATCTGACTGTATCCCTGGTAAAATTCCCACTGCTGTAAGCTAGCAGTATTTAGCATCTACCTGAGAAAATGCATAGACCTCGGATCTTTGGCAGATGCTAGAAGTCATAAAACAATTACCTTCCTTCATGTTTTCAAATCTAGTAATTAGTTCACATTAAAGACAATACAGATAGATCCCTATTATAGACATTCTGTCTCTAGCTGCCATAAAGTAATTTAATTTCAGCTATTTGTTTGAAGTTAACCTCATGTATTACTGTTTTCACTGTTAATATATATATATATATATATATATATATATATATATATATATATATTTAAACAGTTACAATAGTGTATGCACATTTTTGTTTTTTTCTAGCAGGGCACACTATGGATACATATTTAATCTCAGTACTTTACAAAATCCCTTTTTTAACATACATGTCTGTACAGACAAGTTTGATATACACATGACATACCATTCTAATACATTTGTAACACAAGCACCTTACACAAATGATTTCGATATTCACCAATGACATATAATTATTTATAAAATTTCAGCTAGTTGGGCTGGCAGTATCTCCTTTCATCACAACATGTATGCATTTTCTGTGTACAGTGTGTGAACTTAATTTTTAGTGAGTAATTTAAGTGTGGCAGGTTTACAGGAATTTCAGCAGATCTGAAGATAAACCAAGATAAGCTGTTGATGATTTGCCAAAAGTTCAGGTGAACTTATAATTATGTGCCAAGAGCACAGATAAAAAACATATCAATCCTCTGTACCAGATGCATGGTTTTCTCACACACTATATCTGGGGTCTAAAATATCCTATATATAAATAGTGTGATAAAAATGTCAGCCTTTACTGCTATCACTGGCACATAGGTAAGCATGTATTACAACCCTTTGGATATCATCAGAAATGTATTACAGCCTTGGTGCAGCATTTATTTATTTTATTTGCATTTGTTAACCGGGAAAGTCCACTGGAAACTGGTCCTTTTTCAGTGGAGGTTCGGGGAGAAAAGCTTCACAAAATAACAATAAAGTACAAAGGTGGTATAGTTAAACATAACAATAGTTTCAAGAAAGAAAACTGTATACACAATAATTGTGAACATGCACAGAAAGAATCCATTATTTGCAAGTAGATACATATAGTAATGGCACATACATATATATAAGTAAGTTTAAAAAGACAAGTTTTGGTATGTAGGAGTCTAACTTTTACCCTTTACACAAAAGCCTGAGTTATTAACCATCTTAAACTGAGTAGGATAGTGAAAATGAAGGCACAACTTCATTCATGCTTATGAGTTCTTTCATCTCCGATAGCAACCTTATGAACAGCCATCACCATCCCCGGAGTTTACTAGGCAAGTAAGTAATGGAAGCACATTGCAAGGCCTTTATTTGTATCTCACATACACACATTTCTCAGGGCAATTTGATTCAGCAATCTGTCTAGTGCATGCCTTTGGGAGGAAACTGGAATATCCACAGAAAACTTACAAAAACAAAGGGAACACATCCAGACTCCAGACAGAAAACAACCCATCAGGGTATTGAACTACAGAACTTCTTGCTGTGAGGTGACAATGTTATTCACTGTACTGCTGTGCTTCCCAGGACCATCATCTTTTCTACCAAATATCTCCTAAGTCTTTTGCATTTATACTATCTTTCACTTCCTTGTAAAAAAAATACTTCGTACAGTGCACATTCAGTTCCTCCAAAAACAGCACTGTCCATTTAATCAGCACATATAAATGCAACACATTAATATTAAAATAAAAGCATTAAAATAAAATAACAAAAATGAAACAAAATACTGACTACTACTAACCATTTGGCAAAAAAAACAAGATTATTCTAACTACATTTAAACTATAAAACAACAAATGCTAATGTAGCACTCACTGTACTACTAAAATGCAACACAAACATTAACTGACACTAAAAAAACAACATAAACAGTTACCTCAGAACTAGACAGAAAACCTCATGAAACAAGACACTCCATTCATAAATTAAAAAAACAGAAAATGCCTAAAGACCTTGTTAATACACTATTCCCTCTTTTACTCAGACTATAAGGTAGTTATCACTGCCACCATAACCCATTATCAGCTACTTTTATGCCCTTAACAAAGGGTGGCCAGTCCTACTGTTTAATGTTCCTATTAAGCTAAATGGTAGTCTGACCAAGACGTGCAAGGCTATTTAGGAAAGGCCTGTACAGTGTCACCAAATACATATGCAAGTACTGTGAGAGTTTAAATGTGTATCACAAATATCAGCCACAAATATAGGTTTAAATATATCTAATAGTAAATAATAAAAGAACAAGACAAGACTCAGCAAATCCAACACAATTACTTCAGAGTTCAAAATCACAGGAAGTATTTAAAACAACATTGCAGGACAGCTTCAAATAAATAAAGAAAACATCTAAACTAATCTTTACTATATTCCTATCTAAGTCTAAAAAGAGTTACTATGCCATAAGAATTTACTTACAGAGTAAGGTAAATGCAGATGTAATGATGATGAGTGAATGTTCTTACTAGGTCCAAGACAACATAAAAAATGCCCAGTCTCTCTCTCTGAGAGAGTTCTTAAATTAATATCAGATATTACTGCTGGGTTAACATGGATGACATCACTTTTTGTCACCTGACTTCAATTCCCAGGCTAAAACAGAAACTAACAGAATTTAACATCTCTGTGTGAAAAATACATATCTCTCAGATGTTAGCAGATCTTGGAAGTCATAAAACAATAAAACACTTTTACATTTTAAACCTAGTAATTACTTCTCTTTCAAGAAAATACAAAAATGTCTGGCTCTAGACATTGTGTCTGCTACACTGAAACTGAGAGGGAACTTTTATAGCACAATCATAAAACAATTTAATTTCAACTTATTTTCTTGAAGTTTTGCAAGTTAACCCTTTTATGTTCTAGTTTCTTTTGTTAAAACATACATTTGCCAGGTATATAGTTTATATGCATGTCTGTTCTAAGTCAGCAGGGCCTGCTGTGGTTACATTTTAGCTCACTACATAACATACAGCTCTGCATAAATCATATCAGTATTCACAAATTACATAGAATTATTTATAAAATTCCATTTAGCTGAGATGGCAATATTTCCCTATATCACAGTAAACACTTGTGCATTGCAGCACTATACATTCCACCATGCCAAAATATCCCTATTCTTGAAAACTTTCTATCTTGGACCACTCAAAACATATCCTGCGAAACTATCATTCTGGGTGATACTAACATTAATTGGAAAAATGTAATCTCAAAATCCTAATCTGTACTGTTAAACACAGTTTGCCACATGCCCCACATGAATCCCAAATGAACAATCAGAAACCACCCTGGATTGGATCCTAGTATCAGACCCATAAAAATACTCTAATACCAGCACTCTCCCTGATGTTCTAAGTGACCATTTACTAGCCTTTACACATAGAATCCACACTCAAATACCCAAACCATACACATATAGATCAACTAGAAACCTAACCAACTTTAACCAAATAACTTTCAACAACTTCCTAAAAGCTCAGAACTGGACCCCATTGAAAACACTACGATTAGAAGAAGCAGTATTCTACTTTAATAAGATCTTCCTTGATACCCTAAATACTTTAGCCCCCATCAGGTTCAAAAGGATCATGCTCCTTGGCTCACAAAACGTGCAAAATAAATTCTTATTTCCAGAGACCGGGCTTGGAAACAATGGTATAAAAACAAAAAACAATGAAATTAATTTCAAACAACTTCGTAACTAAGCTAAGGCGTTAGTAAAAAATGACAAAAAATAAAACTATTTTTCACAACAGCTATCTAGTCAGGGAAACAACCCCCCCAAAATTTTGGAAATTAGTCTCCTTGCTCCTTAATCCTGAGACCACACAAAACCCATCACCATACCCTGATAAAAACCCAGAACAAATAGCCCATATTTTTAACACCCACTTTAAAGAAACCATTCTTAAATGTATCAATGAACCCTCACTGATAACCCCCCCAAACAATATGATAAGTAATTCAAGCTCTACCTATGAGAATCCCAACTCACATCCCTCACTTCACAAAGAAAACTCTAGCAATAACCAAGAAACGCCAATGTTTTCTTTAAAACTATTGCCTTCCTCTCTAATATTTAAACTGCTATCTAAACATAGACAGTATTCCCTAACCACTGATAATCTCCCCTATGAATATGTGAAACTTGGTGCAAATTCATTAGCCTACCCCACCAGTATTCTAATTAACAGATCCACCTCTGAATCATTCTACAGTCCCTCAAATTTGGAAAAAATCCATCATAACCCCATTGCATAATGGTGGCAATACTAATGATTTAACCAACTATCGACCCATTTCCATTCTTTCACGATTATCTAAAATGTTAGAAAAGTATATATATATATATATATATATATATATATATATATATATATATATATATATATATATATAGTTACACTTCAAAACATCTAAAACCCATAACATCTAAATTCATAACAATGAGACCATAACATCTAAAGTTCATAACATCGAAAACTCATAATATCGAATTTCATAACATCTAAAATGTATAATATGTAATAGTGTATCATGAAACGTGTAAATCTTATAGTTAATTCTGTTTATCTTGTGGTATCACTATGAGATGTAGTTTTTCTCTCTATAGTTAATATTTATATAGTGTAGGAATTTATACTATTTATATAGTGTTATTTTGCCACTCTGTATGTGTTTTTTAGGCCATGCAGGTAAGTGATATAGACATTATGTGTACATTCTTTGATACAGTGATACAGTGGGGTTAGGAAACATAGTAAAAGTATGTTTGTTACTTTGGTGTCTTTATATGTGGAGGGGATGTTATTTTTATGTAATTTGTAGTGTTCAATGTTATGATACACATTTTAGATGTTATGAAATTCGATGTTATGGGTTTTAGATGTTTTGGGTTTTAGATGTTATGGTTTAGATGTTATGAATTTAGATGTTATGGGTTTTAGATGTTTTGAAGTGGAACTATATATATATATATATATATATATATATATATATATATATATATATATATATATATATATATATTCACTTCAGAAGCTCGAATTAACAAAATCTCGAACTGCAAATAACCGAAACCAAACTCGAACTTCTGAAGCAAAACCAAAAAAAAAAAAAAAAAAGACAAACTTCGCTTTTGCAGCACCCCCCATGTGGGGGGCTGTGCCCCCCACACCCCCCCTACTTAAATATACCAACTCCAAGATCGCGCTACAGTGGGGAAATGGGAAACAGCTATCTAGTCAGGGAAACAACCCCCCCAAAATTTTGGAAATTAGTCTCCTTGCTCCTTAATCCTGAGACCACACAAAACCCATCACCATACCCTGATAAAAACCCAGAACAAATAGCCCATATTTTTAACACCCACTTTAAAGAAACCATTCTTAAATGTATCAATGAACCCTCACTGATAACCCCCCAAACAATATGATAAGTAATTCAAGCTCTACCTATGAGAATCCCAACTCACATCCCTCACTTCACAAAGAAAACTCTAGCCATAACCAAGAAACGCCAATGTTTTCTTTAAAACCATTGCCTTCCTCTCTAATATTTAAACTGCTATCTAAACATAGACAGTATTCCCTAACCACTGATAATCTCCCCTATGAATATGTGAAACTTGGTGCAAATTCATTAGCCTACCCCACCAGTATTCTAATTAACAGATCCACCTCTGAATCATTCTACAGTCCCTCAAATTTGGAAAAAATCCATCATAACCCCATTGCATAATGGTGGCAATACTAATGATTTAACCAACTATCGACCCATTTCCATTCTTTCACCATTATCTAAAATATTAGAAAAGTATATATATATATATATATATATATATATATATATATATATATATATATATATATATAGTTACACTTCAAAACATCTAAAACCCATAACATCTAAATTCATAACAATGAGACCATAACATCTAAAGTTCATAACATCGAAAACTCATAATATCGAATTTCATAACATCTAAAATGTATAATATGTAATAGTGTATCATGAAACGTGTAAATCTTATAGTTAATTCTGTTTATCTTGTAGTATCACTATGAGATGTAGTTTTTATCTATATAGTTATTATTTATATAGTGTAGGAATTTATACTATTTACATAGTGTTTATTTTGCCACTCTGTATGTGTTTTTTAGGCCATGCAGGTAAGTGATATAGACATTATGTGTACATTCTTTGATTCAGTGATACAGTGGGGATAGGAAACATAGTAAAAAGTATGTTTGCTACTTTGGTGTCTATATATGTGGAGGGGATGTTATTTTCATGTGATTTGTAGTGTTCAATGTTATGATACACATTTTAGATGTTATGAAATTCGATGTTATGGGTTTTAGATGTTTTGGGTTTTAGATGTTATGGTCTAGATGTTATGAATTTAGATGTTATGGGTTTTAGATGTTTTGAAGTGGAACTATATATATATATATATATATATATATATATATATATATATATATGGATTCACTTCAGAAGCTCGAATTAACAAAATCTCGAACTGCAAATAACCAAAACCAAAGATCTTCGAACTTCTGAAGCAAAACAAAAAAAAAAAAAAAGACAAACTTGGCTTTGCAGCACCCCCATGTGGGGGGGCTGCCCCCACACCCCCTACTTAAATATACCAACTCCAAGATCGCACTACAGTGGGGAAATAGGAAATCTCCCGTCTTGCGCTGTATGCGGAAGCGCAAAACAGGAGATTTCTCATTTCCTGTCAACACCGCAAAAAAAAATAAAACATTACATACACACAGAGTGTACAAGAATCCTTGGCTCTGTGTGCACGCAATGTATTAAGGTAAGTAAACTCTTATTTTTAAACACTACACATATTAGATTTACTGAAATATCGATCATATGGTCTCGACCATATGAAATTCGAGATTTCAGTAATTCGATTATGTGAAGTGTTCCCATATATATATATATATATATATATATATATATATATATATATATATATATATATATACCCAACTATTAAAACAACTCTCAAACAATAATCTTCTAGCTCATACCCTACATGGTTTTCGCCCTGCACACAGTAATACTACAGCCTTACTTTCTTTCACTGATACTCTGAACAAAGCTCTGGACTATGGTCTGCTGACATCAGTAGTTTTATTAGACTTATCCAAAGCTTTTGACATTGTATCACATACCAAACTACTCCAACAATTAGTAACATTAGGATGTTCTGAACATACCATTACATGGTTCACTAGCTACCTGAACAGCAGACAACAATCTGTCGGATGGCAAAGTAATCAATCTAGTTAATAAGGTAGGAGTTCCCCCAGGGAGCCATTCTTGGAACTTTACTTTTTAACATATTTGTAAATAATCTCCACACGTCTTACTACATAGATCTCTCATCCAGTATGCTGACAATTCTGCCATCATATCCTCTGCTAGCAACTTTCCAGATCTCCTCAAAATAACACAGAACACATTTTTAACCACAAAAACATGGCTAAACAAAGCTCAACTACTATTAAATCCCCAAAAATCCAAACTACTAATATTTTCATCTAAACCACTTCCATAAGACTTCAAAATTTGCTCCCTAAATAATATTGAAATTGAAGTAGTGAAAACAGTTAAACTTCTGGGCATTACTGTAGATTACAAACTATCATTTGAACAACATATTCTTAATTCAATCAAAAAAAACTCATTCAAAACTAGATAAACTATATAGACATAGATTCTACATGGATAAACCCACAAAAATAAAACTAGTAAATACCTTCCTTCTTCCCTCACTTCCTTATGGTTCTCTGATCTATACCAACCTTGCACATCCTTAATCAATAAGCTACAATCATGCTACTATAAAACTGCAAAATTTGCCTCTGAACTACAAAACCACACTCATCACTGCCATGCCATTAATTAATTGAAATGCTTGGAATTCCCTCACTACCTACAATACTCTTAATTAACTCTTACTCATAAACTAATATGCAATCCACAAAACTACCCATCACTCCATTCTATTTTACAATCCTACATCCCAACTCGAAATATTCACTTTACTAATAAACAGCTTCTAACCATATATAAACCCAGTAAGAGAGCTGGACAAAGCTTATACTCGCACTCCATTGCAAAGCTATGGAATGCTCTACCCCCTTCCGTCACACAACTTGATTTTATAAAAACCTTTAAAGACACCATAAAAAATCACTTTTTTAACTTTTTTAACAATCACATCTGTCCTTGTCTTCAGAACTACAGACCACCATAAACAAATACCAAGATTCTACTGATTAGAATGGCCCTTTCTAGACCAAGTGAAGTATTGTAAACTAACAAAACTTCTTTGACTTATTAATTCAAAACAAGGTAAGTTAATCACTATTTCTTCCTTAACAAACTTATATTGGGCAAAAAAGCCTGGTTTCCTTTATACTGTATATAATAAACTGTCTATCATGATTGCGTATACTGGATATTCACACCTACAATAAGTGTCCATTTAAATATTGTATGATTCTACTGTCATTTATTACAGACTGCATAATAACATTGTACTCTATATATTGCTAATCACTAACAAATGTTATCTATCTTATTACTCTGTTTTACTACTGTGAATCTTATCCTAGTGTATAATAATTTTGTATATTTGATTATTGTAGTAACTTTGAGTTGTTATTGGAGCTTTTCTCCTTGGCCCTTCACTGAAAATGGGGCTTTGACCCAGTGGACTTTCCTGGTCAACAAATGTCAATAAATAAATAAATAAATAAATAATTCTTACTCATTTCTACAGTTTTATTTTATTAGTACATTATTGCCACTATTGTATACATCAACTCCATGATTGCCATACCTCTGAGAAAAGGAAATATTCTGAAAATGGCCCTTTCAGACCTTGAATATGCAAGTCTGATTTTTTTTATTTTTGGCCATTTAGCTTCTGTATTTTGGGACTTGCTGAAGTGAATTCCAGCATTTCAAATGGTTAACAATGTAATGTGTAAATGATCAGTTTTGTTTTTAATAGACTGTACCACTGAGAGAGAGATTTTTGAAGCAGGCAAGATTCTTAGCATTGTCTATATTCCAGAGAGGCAAATGCCCAGGTGCCAAGGATTTGGATACATTAAATTATTTTATAGACTAGTGAACCAATTTCCTGTGTTTTTTTCCATTATAATACTTCAAATATGCATGCATCTATAAGTGCCAAAGGAAGAAGTGTGCAAAGGAAAGAAAGAGATGATGCATATTCATAGTGGTAATTAATCTCTAAAAGATACACCTACCTCCCTTGTAAATCATCTAGTGCAGCTCCAAGCTCCTTTGCCAGCTAATTCCTATAACATTTGGGCCACTAACTGAAGCGGTGTAAAGAACCCTGACATAATTTTCAGGTACTATATAAATGTCTCTTGGGCCTCTCATGAAAATGATGTAAAGAATCCTGACAGTTTTCAGATACCATCTAAGAAGCCAGCTGGGCCACTAAATGAAGTAGTGTAAAAAACTATGACACAGTTTACACACACCATCTCAGAAGCCACTTACTCAGAGTCTCATTGTAATATAATAAAAAAACGAAATGCCTCATTTTTTACAGTTATGTTATGAAGATGCAAAATGTCATATGGGAGCAAGACAAACTGGACAACAAAATCATTCCAGTATGGTTGTACCCATCATGTCCATTCTGGAGTATAACAAGTTAAGATAATAGTACTAAATACTTTAAATGATATTGGTATAATAGTACTGCATGGAATAGCAATATAAGGTAAACAATGTTTTTAGCTCCTTGGCAGAGTTTTCTTTTAATGTATTTACACTTTTTAGCAATATACCTAAAAATTCATGATAGTGTCATACTTCATCTGCCCATATTATATAAGAAAAGAGAAATTTAGTCTAGCAACAATCTGCAATGAATAATAAAAATTATAATAATAATGATATTCTTAATGTGCAAAGTATTAGACTAATTCAAAATTAAACTAAAGTCTATTCAGTCTGATAATACTTTGTTATACTATGTTCCTTAATTAGACACTGAAGCACATCATGATATGAATTAAAAAACAATTAAAAGCTCCATAGAGCTATTCTACTTTGAAGTGCTTGTCCTGGAAAGGAACAGGACAGAATGAGTTAGCAGTATGGATGACGTTACACTTAGCATGCAGAGCTGAGTCATTGCAACCCCATGAGACTAACAGAACTTGCTGAAATAACCCAAAACAAAACAGTGCCTGCTCAGACGTTGGAATCTGTCTCAATAACTAACGAGCTAGATTAAGTGTGTTAAAGCTATAATGAACTACATGTCCAGAAATCATACAAGTCCTTTGGTATCCCAAATGAAGAAAAATCAACAAGATTTTCAATTGTAAAAGCAAAAACACATTAATACTGGGAAAGAAAAATGTTGCTTTAACAGTATGCGTTTAGATTAAGAGGGTAAGAAACATGACTCTCGGGTAGTAGCAGTCTACAGTAAAAGGCTAATTTGTGGAAAATGGAAAATAAGATGCAATTAAGTTAATGGTTCTAGGCAAAGTTGCAGGGTTCTGTGAGTAAACAAAAAACAGCATTTAAGTATAATGAATGAAGTTTAGTCCAACAAATTGGAAGTCAGGTAGCCAAGTTGTACAGTACAATGCCAGCTGACAATGAAGTTTCTATAATAAAATATCCCTCAAAGCTGGAAAAAAAGCAATCAGTTACTGTAAGGGCCTTCCCATAAGCATCAGCAAACCATGGCAATTTGTGTAAACCAGCAATATACAAATCAGTTAGGGTTGAGAGAGTAAGAAAATGGTAAAGATACTACATTCAAATAAAAAGTTAAACTAAAATGACCTGTGTTCAACACAAATGAGCACAGTACAGCATTTAGTGAGGAAACAGAAATGGGCATCAGGTGGTACTTACAAGCAAACAAAAATATGCTATTTTAAAACAAAACATTTAAATGCAAACCCAACTCAGCCTAACAGAACTGTGAAATAAATGTGATCAGAATTAAATGGAAATGCTGGTGTTAGCAAAGGAGGCAAAACATAAGCTTGATGAAGGATGCCCACAACTTTGAATGAAAAGGTAATGTACATTACTAAAGGAATAAAAATAATTTGAATCGTGTCGACTAAAAAAGAAAAAAATGATACTGTCACATGAAAGAACAATAGAAATCACATCAAGTTCTCCAAGTCACGATGTGATATAAGAAAAGCAAATCCACTCACTTGTTTTCTAAGCTGCTTGTCTTAGTGAGGTTCATGGTTTTAGCAAGCTATGAAAGGTGGATCCTCTAATCTTCAGCACATCTTGGGGGATTCCATTTAATTCCAGACAAGATGAGAAATATAATTCCTTCAACGTGTTTTGGACCTGCCTATGGGAAAAAAGGAACAAGAACAAGGCAGATCTCTCTCTCTCACACACACACACACACACACACACACACACACACACACACACACATATATATATATATATAGAGAGAGAGAGAGAGAAAGAGAGACAGATTGCCTGGTCTCTCTAGACTGGTAGTTGGCTTAAAACATCAAGGAGTTGTTTTTTGTGGTTCAGTGGTGCAAGGGTTGATTCTCTTAGCCTCTACTGCATAACTGTGTGGCTCTGAGCAAGTCACTAAACCAGACACTGCTCCTGGGCTGAATCTGAAAATGGCCCATGAAGATCAGCTCTTTTCCCCAGAAAACAAATATAAATAAATAAATGTAAGTACAGAGATGCTGGATTAGTCATTCTATACATGGATAAATACAAATTCAGGCAAGTAAAACATGAAAGGTTCATTATCACATAAACAGTGCTGGTAACTGCAATATGTACTTCTATGATGCATGGCAGACAAACAGGCTCACATATAAAAGCTGAGAAAATAGCATTGCTAATAAAATATGATACAAAATACAATAGATGTGAATTTAATAATTTAAACCTGAAAGATGGATATACCAAAAATGAAAAAAAACATGTCTCTTTCTGTGGGGTAGAGCTATTAGGTATTAGATATGAATGAAAAAAAATCTGAATGTCAAACTGAACAAATTAGGAAGCACTGGAAAAAAAGATGAACAAAAGTCCATTAATTAAACACCTGGAAATCTTCAAAAGACAGCATAAGGAAACCCATGCAAACAGAATGGAACACAAAGAAATGTCAATAGTCATAAAGAAGAGTTGAACAAGAAACAGTAGACAGAGAGAGAGAGAGTGAGAGTCAAGGCATATGTAGATACATACTTTTCTCCTCCTTTATTGTTTCTACAATGAAAATCATTTGAAATCAGCAAAAAGGTAGTACCATTGCCCACTTAAAATACTATGTACTAAAAAATCCAGATGGAATATCATGATAATATTTAGAAAAGGTATTTTAAAACACTGACAACAGGGAAACTTAATTAACTCAGCTAAACATGCACATTCACCCATTACATTCAATGAGTGTGACTGTATTAGAGATAAGTGCTAGGAAGTTTAGCGGACAGGCAGTGGTGGTGGTGATAGGTGTGCATGTGTTTATGTGTGTGGCTGCATGCTTGAGTGTATGCAGGTGAGTGTATGAGTGTGTGTGTGTGTGTGTGTGTGTGTGTGTGTGTGTGTGTGTGTGTGTGTGTGTGTGTGTGTGTGTGTTGGGGGGGTCTATATTATAACATCGAAGTCTTACAACTTTGAATGTTATAATATTAAACCCATTAGAGCGAAACACCAGAAAATTGAACGGTCAGAATAGCAAATTTTTTCCCCAGGGAAAAAATTTGCTGTTCTGACAAACATACACACAACACAAGCACACCAAAATAAATCAAAATAAATAATCTACAAACATACACTTCACAAAACCCTACACTAAACCGTACATACTCTACTAGCTATCCACTTACCTTAACTCAAGCCTATCCCTAAGGTCCCTAACTATCGCACACTCACCTTACCCACTCCCTAACCCTAAAGTCCCTATGGCACACTCACCTTACCCGCTCCCTAACCCTAAGGTCCCTATGGCACACTCACCTTACCCGGTCCATAACCCTAAGGTCCCTTTTGCACACTCACCTTCATTCGCACACTTACCTTAACCCGGTCTGTAACCTTTGCTCCACAGTCAAGGAAATAGTGAAGCTGCAGAAACGGTCCACCGAATACTTTCCCTTGGAAAGTATCTGGTGCTCTGCAGCTTTGCTAATTCCAGCGATTGCTCTAATGGGTTTGATATTATAACATTCGAAGTTGTAAGACTTCGATGTTATAATATAGACCCGTGGGGGTGGGGGTACATATCGGATAGAATTTGACAGAGTTCCAGCAAGCAGGAGCAGTTTTAGGGAAGGATCTTTCTCAGGTGAAAATAGTATTGACAGAGCTTCACACTGAGTAGTTATGACATTTCATAGACAATGTTTTGAGAAGTATTTTTTGTAGACTACTTTAAAAGTAAGTGTGCTAACGTGATAAGTATTTAGGAAGTAAGTGTGTTTAAAGGTATGTAAATTTAAGTTTACATACGCTGTCTTGATGTACAATATTTTTCATATCTCCATCCCACAATAATCAGGGCATTGCAGCTATAATGTATTACTTGTCCAGATCTGCTCAATACAGTTTTGAATTTTGTAATTTTGTTATTGGTCTTTTGTAATTGGTTCTTACGAAGAAGGATTTTTTTAATTTTTAAAAAATCATTGCTATTTACAACAGAAGGGGACTGCAATACATGCTACCTTTGCTCCAATATATGTGGATTTACTTATGGGTTACCTGGAACAAATAACTGTCTTTGGAATTGTACCAAAAGATTTCAGGAAGTGCATTTCTTTATGAAAAATGTACCTTGATGACTGTTGGGTACTTTTGTTTGGCTGATTGACACTATTTAAATATTTTGTACTTTGGTTCAATTCTCATGCGTTTCATATTCAGTTTTCATATTCCTGTGATTTATTTATTACTAACTTTTTGGCTGCTATTGTGACTAAACGTTGTAATCAGTCTGTCACCAGTATGGTTTGTCAAAAGCCCTTATATATATATAGTTACATGCCCAAAGCTATCATTAAATGGAATATCATTTATTCATGGTTCCTGTGGATCAAGAAAAATTAATTAATTGAGAAACAGATTTTTGAGTCAGGTTACAATGATTTAATTATCAGTTCAGCCATTTCTAAGGTATACCTGATCAAAATTGAAGATGCTTACCTTTACAAAACAAAGGAACATAACATTAAGCACAACATCATTCAGTTTCTAATGACTTATGACACTCATATCTATTGGATTAGATGCATTTTGCACAGACATTGGCATGTATTGAGTCAAGATCCTTTCTTTAGTAATCAGCTTTCTGAAAAAAAATCCCTTTTCATACAAAAGGGGTAGAAATTTATCACAAAATTTTGGTGGTCACAAGAAAAGATTTTGTCTGCTGGATAAACAAAGACATCTAGTTACAGATCCACCTAGTGGTAGTTTTGTCAAACTGGCACTCATCAATCACAGTCTGTCTAAAATTAAAATTGCATCTGGAAATCACAGTAACTTACAATGAACTACTGATAGTGTAATGGAGCTTCTTGCCATGGGCATCTGCAGAAAAGGGTTTGTGTTGTACAATGCAGTCGGACTCCCTTGGTAAACAAACTGGAAATAAATAAAAATATATTGACAAAAATCTATGCTATAGCAGGGAAGGGTATATGCCCATTCCCACTACTGTGCAATATCTTCTAATGAACGAAAGTGCCTCTATTCCCCCTAAAAAAAATCTGGTGATGTGAATGTTCGGTTAATTCAACATTCGCTGTTGTTGTCTCAATCAAATAAGTTTCAATTAAGTGGATTTTTGTTTATTAGAATTAGACCCATATATCTTTATATCTATATAGCTATGTATATCTATATCTATATCTATATCTATATCTATACTTTATAAGATCAAAAAGCCAAAATGTTGAATCCCACAAGACTGAGACAAAATTGCTGAAACCTCACATGAATAAACACCCGGAACACTGACTAAAAAATCTGGGTAAGTAACTACGTGTCCTGAACAACAAAAAACTTTAAATTGAAGCAAATTAAACCCATCCCCCTAACTAAATATAACAAATCTGAGATCGCACTACAGTGGGGAAAGTGCAACTTTCACTACGATAGACAAGAGGTTACTTACCCAGAGTTTTTAGTCGGCGTTCCAACAATCTAAAATTATCATGGGGTGGGTAGGCACAGGGAGGCTTGCTCCCTGCAAAAACTATGTCGTTGGATCAGTATAATTTCTGTTGATATTTTGTGTTTAGATATTTTTGCCATTATTTTGACTGTTGAACTTATGCTTATTAGATCATTTGATCTAACTCACATTTAAATTACTTACAAAAACTCATTGATCGTATTACATAAACTCATTGATCTCATTACATAAACTCACTGATCTCATTAAATAAACTCACTGATCTCATTACATAAACTCACTGATCTCATTACATAAACTCATTGATCTCATTACATAAACTCATTGATCTCATTACATAAACTCACTGATCTCATTACATAAACTCACTGATCTCATTACATAAACTCACTGATCTCATTACATAAACTCATTGATCTCATTACATAAACTCACTGATCTCATTACATAAACTCATTGATCTCATTACATAAGCTCACTGATCTCATTACATAAACTCATTGATCTCATTACATAAACTCATTGATCTCATTACATAAACTCACTGATCTCATTACATAAACTCACTGATCTCATTACATAAACTCATTGATCTCATTACATAAACTCACTGATCTCATTACATAAACTCATTGATCTCATTACATAAACTCATTGATCTCATTACATAAACTCACTGATCTCATTACATAAACTCATTGATCTCATTACATAAACTCACTGATCTCATTACATAAACTCATTGATCTCATTACATAAACTCACTGATCTCATTACATAAACTCACTGATCTCATTACATAAACTCACTGATCTCATTACATAAGCTCACTGATCTCATTACATAAACTCATTGATCTCATTACATAAACTCATTGATCTCATTACATAAGCTCACTGATCTCATTACATAAACTCATTGATCTCATTATATAAACTCATTGATCTCATTACATAAACTCACTGATCTCATTACATAAACTCACTGATCTCATTACATAAACTCA
This sequence comes from Protopterus annectens, assembly GCF_019279795.1. Classification (NCBI taxonomy): domain Eukaryota; kingdom Metazoa; phylum Chordata; order Ceratodontiformes; family Protopteridae; genus Protopterus; species Protopterus annectens. Next base: position 735,742,863 of record NC_056745.1, on the reverse strand, counting down.
TTGATCTCATTACATAAACTCACTGATCTCATTGCATAAACTCATTTATCTCATTACATAAACTCACTGATCTCATTACATAAGCTCACTGATCTCATTACATAAGCTCACTGATCTCATTACATAAACTCACGGATCTCATTACATAAACTCATTGATCTCATTATATAAACTCATTGATCTCATTATATAAACTCTCTGATCTCATTACATAAACTCTCTGATCTCATTACATAAACTCACTGATCTCATTACATAAACTCATTGATCTCATTACATAAACTCACTGATTTCATTACATAAACTCATTGATCTCATTACATAAACTCACTGATCTCATTACATAAACTCATTGATCTCATTACATAAACTCACTGATCTCATTACATAAACTCACTGATCTCATTACATAAACTCATTGATCTCATTACATCAATGAACAACTGTGCATGCTCCAGGACTTAATTATGAAACATGCAAAGTACAGTTACTTTTGCATTGGGAAAGCCCATCGCCCCATGCTTCTCATACCTCCTGCAACTTATATAAACTAACTCCAAGACTGCACAATATCAGGAAAAGGGCATATTCTCCAACTCCAGTATAACAGAGATCTCGTATCTCTGTCAATCAGCTTTCCTGTTGACAAACTATAACACCCAGAAAAGCTGTCAATGAACTTGTGTGAATATATACATACATATATATATATATATATATATATATATATATATATATATATATATATATATACATACACATATAGATAGCTAGATATATTTATACACACACACACACACACACACACACACACACACACACACACACACACACACACACACACACACATATACAGTGGATATAAAACTCCATACACCACTGTTAAAATGCTAGGTTTTTGTGGTATAAAAAATGAGACCACAATAAATAATTTCACAACTTTCCCACCATTAATGTGACCTATAACCTGTACAATTCAATTGAAAAATAAACAAATCTGTTAGGGGCAAAAATAAAAAAAATTAAAAAAACGTACAATAAGATGGTTGCATAAGTGTGCACACCCTTAAACTAATACTTTGTTGAAGCACCTTTTGATTTAAATGTCTGATTCCAGTATGTTTTACATACTACAGTGGTGTTTTTCTCAGGTGGGTAAAATATGTTCACTGTCTCAGATTGCAGTATTTCATTCTGGATTTGCACTTTGCAAGTGCGGTACATTTGAAACATGTTTCCCTAACCAAGAAGAGAGAGAGGATTGTTTCCCTAACTAAGGAGAAAGCAAGAGAGAGAGAGAGAGAGAAAATAATTGGACTGTGTGTATAAACTGCCACCCCTTTTCTACTTTGTCCAACATGGAGCTGTTTGTGGAAGCTTTGGAAATTATGCTACAAAACAAGTATGTTATTTATTCAAGAGCAGAAAATGGTAGCTGAGAGATGGTTAGCTAATCTGCAGCAACAGAGAAACGATATACTAAAGGAAACATAGTTAGCTAATGAAACCTTCTTTAGAACTGAGCAAATTAAATCTGCAAGTACAAATGTGAAGATGCCTGCAAGCACCTAGGAAAAAGTCCATAAGAAAATAATATATGTTAACTATGAAAACAAGTACATTGTTAAATATTGTTTAATGGGTAAAGCTGTACCTAGCAAAAAATCTCTAACCTGCCTGCTATTAATGGAAATGTAATTGTCTTGCCTAACAGAAATGTGATTTTTAACCAATGTGCTAGCAATGAAAATATGAATGCTCTGCATTTCAGAAATGTAATTTCTGCATAACATATTAATGAAAGTGACCTGCAGCAGGGCTAGCCACCTGGTGGTGTAAACATTGGCTCTAGATGATTGTCACTGTGGAAGTGATACCCTGACCCCATGTGTAAAATGGAAAACAGGGGTTGTGCATAGATGAATGGCTGTTAATGAAACTATACTGAAAGAATTTATTTGTTGAGTTAGTCCATTGCCTCTCTACTGCAACTAAGTTAGCTAAATACAAGTTATTGTTGAACGGGAAATAATTGAAGGGCTTGTTACAATCTGGGAGCATGGTCACACTTATAAAGGGATCTAATGCTTGCAAACATAAAACCTATGATAAGAAAAAATTTGAATTGATATATACTCATGAAAATGATTAAAACTACCCTACAGCACATGTACTCCCTCCCACCCATTATTACCACCATTACCTCCCTACCCCACTTCAAAAAAAGTCTTACCCACCATTTCCAGTCTCAAATGCTCATATCCAGATTAACTTCTTCCTATTAGCCTACTTCTTTTTCTCATCTATCAAGCAATCTCCTTCTGTTGTACTCTTCTGATCTTCTCTCTTACCCCCTTAATGATTCTTTCAATCTTCTCTACTCTACCTAACACTATTCACACTCCTTTGAAAAGTTGACTATCTAGTATAAGTAAAATTACACTTTTGTCTGTGTCTATCTGTTTCACAATTATGTCTTGTCTATGAATGTTATCCAGCAAAAAGCATTTTTTTTATTAATTACATATATGACATGCCCTTATCCTCTAACTTTGTTGGTTATTACAATAATGTATTAATATGTATCTATTTTATTCTGTATGTCATTTACTCTAAATGTGGAGCTTTTCTCCCCGGGCCTCCGCTGAAAATGGACATATATCCAGTCGGATTCTCCCGGTCAACAAATGTAAAATAAAATAAAATAAAATAAATAAATAAATAAATAAATGTAGAAATTCAAGTACTGTTAGGTAAAGTACTGCATTTTTCAATCCTAATATAATCCATCATGCTGTAATAATTGAAAATTCCCCCACTTCAAGACAGTATCAAAATTGTCTGTAGGGGGAACACAGTTAGATAGTCTAGGGCTTGAAAATACTTATAATAGTTTTACTGCTGCAAGATGTTGCTCAATGCTAGAAGTTTAAACCTCAAAATGCACTCGCTTGAAGCACTCCTTAAAAAGGAGAATATTGACATTTGTGTTGTAACAGAGACCTGGTTAAAGGCAGCAGAAAGCACCCCTGCACTACCAGGCTATAACTCATTCCACACCTTTCAGCCCTAGAACTTGGACCGAAGCTCCAAAGGTGGTGGTGTTTCCATATTCATATTGATGCACACATCTCCAGACTGGTAGCCCAACATAACATATCAGAGATACTTCAGGTGCAGCTAACATTGGGTAAGACAGCGATTCAGGTCGTAGCCTGCTATAAGCCCCCAACCATGTCTCAAGAATCACACTCAATGTTCCTAAGCACCTTGGAGATTATTAGGGTCCAACCTAATACTCTCATACTGGGCAACCTCAACTACCCCTCCATTAACTGGGAAAACTACTCATGTACCAATACACTTGCCCAACGTTTCCTGTCATTCATTATTTCCAATGCCCTGGACCAGTTTGTTCTTACCCCCACTAGAGGTACCAACATCCTTGACCTGGTCATTACTAACATGGGCGACCATAGCTCTATACTACTAGTTAACTCCTCCCTGGTTAGAGCTGACCACAAAATACTCACCTTGGAAATTCACATCCCCCCCATCCCTTCGCCACCCGCAAAGGTAACCACCATGAAAAACTTCTCCAAAGCTAACTTTGGGCTCCTAAAAACAGAGGTGGCTAACTTCACGGCACCCATGCAAATGGAGAGTAGTTGCATGACTGCCGAATCATACACCAATGCACTGTACGAACACGTACACAAATGCATGGATCTCGCCATACTCAATAGAACCAAGACTTTCTCCACCAAAAAAAAGAAGGCCAATATGGTGGTCCCCTGCCATAAACAAACTCTACAACAGAAGGAGGAAACTGATGCAGAATAAGGTGAAGTCCCAAGACTGGAAAAATTCCCTTATCAGCCTCTACAAAAAGTTGAGATCCCTCATCAAATCCTCTAAAGCTAGCTATGAAAACAGAATTGCAGTATATAGTAAAGACAACCAAAAGGCCTTCTATAGTTATATAAAGAATTTGCTCTGAACCAATCTACTGGCCAAAAGAGTCAATGGCAACTTTACCCCCCCCTCGCAAAGGACCAATCGCAATACCAGTAGATTGCCAAAAACCCAGTATTACTGCTGCACAGGTTAAAAAAGCACAGTCCAAGGCCAAGAATACAGCTTCTATGGGACCTGACAATATCCCTGGCTGTATTCTACATGAACTACAAAGTGAACTGGCACCTCACCTGTGTGCCCTGTTCAGTCCCAGCCTCACCTCAGGCTTTGTCTCTACTGGATAGCGCACTGCTACAGTCATCCCCATTAGCCTGACGAGTCTGATATGCAAAGCTATGGAATGCATCATTATGGACCTAATAAACAAGGATATAGGGAATCTCCAAACTCTGGATCCCACACAGTTTGGTTTTGTGAAGGGTAGATCATGCCTGCTCAACTTGGTTGACTTCTTTGAATCAGTCACCAGAGTTGTGGATGAAGGCAAGATGGTTCATACAGCCTACCTTTATCTAGCCAAGGCCTTTGATACCATTCCCCACTCAAGAATCATAGAAAAACTCACTAAGCTAGGCATCAACCCCTACATCACTAGGTGGCTTGGAAACTGGCTCACGGATAGAACCCACAGTGTGAAAGTAGCTGACTCCAAGTCAGACTGCTGATCAGTCACAAGTGGAGTCCCACAGGATTCAGTCCTGGGTCCTCTCCTGTTTGGTATCTACTACTCTGAAGTCCAGGCCAACATGAAGGGACTCTGGCTGACAAAGTTCACAGATGATTGCAAGTTGGGAGCTATTATTAACTCCCCAAGTGATGTTGAGATCCTACAGAAAGGCCTCACTGAGGCCAATGACTGGTGTCAGAACCATGGTCATATGCTGAAAGCCAAAAAATGTGTCATCATCCCCATTGGGAAAAACACGGTTCCCATGAATTACCACATCAATGGTAGTCCACTGAACACAGAAGGTGTTATAAGAGCTTTGGGGACACAGGTTGACAGCAACCTCTGTTTTGACTACCACATTGCCACTGTGATCAGAAGGTCCTTCTATGTGGCACATTTCATTACTAAGGGTTTTGCATCCAGGAAGAAAGAGGTCATTGTCTCCCTCTACTCTTCCCTCCTTAGGCCAGTCATCAACTACAATGTCCCATTTGGTATGTACCTCACTAGACACCTGCAACAACTGGAGAGGCTACAAAAGCAAAAGTACCTCACAAAGAGGATTCTAGGCCTTAAACACTTGTCCTATATGGACAGACTAAAAAAACTCCAACTATTCTCTGCCTCATATTGCCTACATAGAGGCAATTTCTTTTTGACTTACAAAGCCATGTCTGACCCAGCTCTGTTAGAAATGCTACATCTAAAAAATCTCAATCCCTCTGCACCACATGCTCCAGAGACCTCAAACTCATTACCACACTCAACAGAATGTGCTGGAGGGACAGGTTCATAACCCAGAGACTGCCCATGTTATGGAATAGACTTCCCATACATGTCAAACAGTGCACCTCACTGGCTCTCTTCAAGAGAAATCTTGATGAGTGGATGGGAGATAAAAAATTCACCTCGAGGATTACTCCAGTGGCTCTACTCGGCAGAGATACTGGGAACTAAGGTTGGGTGGCACGATGCCGGGATAATCCTATGGGCTAGGCTTGTAAAGGCTCCAGGGCCATTTGCCTAGTACACACCTATGAAGCTAACTATGAAAGTTGAATCTGGCGCTGTCATATACACGAAATACCAAAACTCAGAACTCCAAAAAACTAAAACCACATAAATCAATGAATCCCAAAACACCCTACCACTCCATAATCAAGAACAAGCACTACCACAGGTCCTGCAAAAGGACAAGTGTCAGATTTTGGAATTCTAAGTTCTCAGAGTTCAGAGTTTTAGTGTTTCATTATTGTAATTGCCATTTCTGACTTAGTAAGCCTTGATCTTGTAATTGTAACCCAGAAGGTTCAATTTAAATCTGGTATCCCACTTGTGACCCAGAGGGTGACAGGGCTAGCAAAAAAATAGGAGTACAAAAGATTAGTCCGGATAAAAATCACTTCAGCTACCAGATCACAGAGACTGTCTGTCTCTATGATACCCTATCTTTGGGAGGAATAAAGATGAGATGTTGAAGTTTCAAGTAGTTTATTCAGTTAAGTAGGTGGATGGACAAGTGTTCTTGTTCTAATATTATTATGTGTGAGCTTGGATTTGGGCTTGCTCCCTGCAGAAAACTTTGATTTAGTAGCATATTTTTTTCTGATGTTTCTATAATACTGCATTTTTATGACAGTAATGATTTAGTCTGATAAAGTGTTATCAATGGTTTAGTATTTAGTGATACGTGCTCTGACTGTGTGACAGGAAGTCCTATAGAAGACAAAATATGCACAGGAGCTGCTAATCTCAAAATAAACAGCAGTGGATGAAGAAAATATTCATTATGCAAAAGGTCATAAAAAAGTGACAAAAATTGGCAAGTATATTTTAACACTAGATTGTAGTTAAAAAAACAGGATTTAGGAATACAAATCAACAGGTTTTAAGAGTAAACCATAGCATTCTGTGTTGCCTATGACATTATCAAGGTTGTTCAAATTATTTGAGTGCAATATTTCTGGTTTTGTATAAAAAAGATCAAGTGGATACTGCTGTGCGAATCTGACATCAGCCAAGGAAAAACACAAAGGAATTATGTAAAAATAGATCTGCCTAGTCTGTGAATTACAGTGTCTTTGCAATAAAACATATGTCAAAAAAGTGAGAACATTAAAACGTGCAAAATAAAAGGCCAAGTCAATAATGAACAATTAATCTGGGTATTGATTGATTGATTGACTGATTCATTCATTCATTCAGTTATTCTCTGGTAACGTCTTTCCCCAACATTCATGAACAATCATGTAGGCTTTGTACAAAACCTACAGGATGTTTATCTGTTAGTGTGATGAACAGCAGCGTTAATCACATATGCACACCGCTCATCATGTAAGCTCTTTTCTGTGACCAGCAACAGTGTTGGCAGCCATGAAAATGTGTTGAGCGGCACAATCACACACAGTAAACAAACATACTTTCCTATGGGCAGACCTGTTAAGTGTGCTCACGTGGACAGTATGAAGAGCTACATAGGGCAAATAAGCAAGCTGTACCAGGCAGGGAAAGTGTACTGAGTGCAATGTACACATAAATCAAACATGTGAATAGAGAAATAAAAAGAGGGGAGGGTAAACAGGAAGGGCTGCTACAATAAAAGGTTTAACGGGCAGGAAAGTGTACTGAGGATAATGTGCACAGAAATTAAAGATATGTATACATAAATGCTTAAGAGGGGAGGGTAAATGTTCAAATTATACTAAGATAATTGATTTAACTGTGTTTATATCATAAAGGCAATTTTGTAATAATAAAATTATACATTATGTATAGCATAATAATTAATGGAGGTCACACTTTTTGAGCCAATTTAGGTAAATAAAAGTGGACATGATATAATAGGATGTGAGAGTTACACAAAGTAACATTGTAACAGAGGAGACTATATAGGATATAAATGTGATTAATTACTTGAGCTGAGATGACATTTAGCAAGGACAGTACATACATTAGAGGACATTTGCATATAGTGGATTTTGCCAATATAACATGTTGGAAAATAAGAATGGCTCAGAAGCCACAGTGTCCTTTTGCAAGAATCTAACCCATGCCAACAATGTTACCACTGAACTGTGTATTAACTGTGTACACCACAGAAACAGGCATAACACATGTATGAAGAGGATCACTCTTGAAGGGAATTCTGCACTTTAATATTCTAATGGTTATGTATCCCATATGGAGGTGTGTGTGTAGTGCTACAAATGTGGGAGCAGAGTGCGACATACATAATATCCTTACCTAAGGCACTCCTGCCTGACACAGTTATTGTGTAGACAGATAAAAACAGATGCAAACACCACACTATGATGCAATTTATTCCACAGAGCTACGTATTGTTGGCATCTTCCATAGGAAGTAGCAATGGATATTGTTACAAACAACTGACATTAATGTGTGAATTAAGAAAAGATCCCTGATAATGAATGTTATATCAGTGTGTCAGACTGATGGCAATTAACTGACTATGCTGATATGCACACAACTGTGATCAGTTCTATATCAAGGAAGGTCTCTTTGTATTTTTTGTACAGATACCACTCAAAAATTGTAGCACACTAATGTACAATGCACTTCACAATACACGTGTCACAGGAGCACCTTCACTATGACATTGGCAGAATAAATTTCTCTGCCATGAAATCCAAATATACGTTCACATGTGTTCATGTAACATATCAAGGGATAATACTGATATGATGTAATGGTTGTTGAGTGATGTCAGTACTTTCACACAAAATAATTCCTTATGCTAGAACTGAACATCAAGCTGTACAACTCCTCCAACTAACAATATAACTATTAATCGCATGTACCACAGTGGAACTGTTACCATAGCTGTTGAACACCACCTATGTGAACTCATTAAATCAGATGTGCTTTATTTGCCAATAATTTTTATCTGGTAAAAATGGATGGGAGAAGTCTCTGCCATTTTATACGTACACAGTAGAATTGTGAGGATGTAATTCTGGCTGAACAGTTAAGGACACAATTGTTTACAATCACTCAGTGCTGGTTTGGAACACTTGATTAGGCATTTAGAAAATCAGAACACTAGTGGGATCAATGAATGTGCCACTGTATGAGTGCATTGCCAATTGTTATATGTTTGGTTATGTGAAAGTATTAAATCATGTTAATAAATCAAGGAATATGTGTCCCTATAATTACTTTGAAATAATCTTGTTGTATGCCAGACAACATTGCCTAATGCTAGGTTTACCCAAAACACACCTATGGCATCCTGGTATTGTCAGTGTTATGGTAGAATAACAATTATGTACAATGTGGATATAATTCTGCATTGAAATACATGCCTTATTTAGGCAATGATATACATTACATAATTGCATGCCCTGAGTCCTGAGGTGGTATCTTACTACAACTAGTATGGAAGGACAATCCAGCAAATAACAGCATCACACTTCAATACAATGTTTCAAAATGAACATAGCACATGTGGGTGACAACACTGTTAACAGCATGTACACTGAGTGTAAGCAGCGATGTCAGGATTTGAACCATATGCCTAACATCACAAGCTACTGAAGGTTTGCTGAAACACAAGCTCCACTCAAGATTACTTTACAATTGTGATGCTGCAGATTTCAATTACTTGTTCAGCTCCCTGCATGATATACACTTCGCATGTTGTACTCTACCTTTGACATGTTAAGGCCAAAGCTTAATTCAAAAATTAATTTTAGAGCTTTCCTTCTCTGTTTGAGGGACATTATGTGGCAAGCAAACAGGGCTCACTACTGAAGGAAAAAAAATTAAAACTTAAATTTGCTTAGCCTTCTGTAGTGAAAACAGGCTTAGTGGCAAAGTGTGGCCATCAGCACTATGGGCAGTACTGAGTGGAGAAATTTACCTTTCACCTAGCTTTGTCTGTAGTGTCAGATGTAAACTCAGTGAGCTATATGAAAAAACAGAGGTGAAATAGGGTTTGAGTCCAGTACACAGATAATTTCACAAAGGGTGTCAGAAAATGATTGTTATAAGTAATTTTGAGAGTGACTGTAAGACTACATAGGAATGACTATTCTAAATATGCTGATTACCCAAACTGGTCAGTAATGCCTACTGAAATAAACATTTATACCTACCATATATCAGCCATGCTTCAAGGGAAATTAGAAGTTAATTGAGACTACAGTTTGTTAAACATGACAAGGATGGTATGTGTTTTGAAATTATTATGACTCAGCACATATTGCAACTATGTGTGTAGGGCAAAATGTCTTGTGAAGTGTGGTCATCATGCTTCCGCACAGTAAGGACAGTAACCACATGATTTAAAATGAACATTTTATTCATAAGCCTATTAAATATGTTACATTATAATATGACACGACAGAAGAGGTGATGAAGGACACAGAGATGAAGATACACATAACAGTTTATGTTATGGCTCATTTATGAATATCATTATGGCGTTTTTGTACTAGGTATTTTCTCATTCAGAATGTGTCCTGCCATGGTGGTGCAGCGTTAGAGCTGTCACCTCACAGCAAGAGATTCTCCCGTTCGATTCTCAGTTGGAGCACCTTCTGTGTGGAGTCTGCATGTCCTCCCCACAGTCGAGTGGTGTTTGAAAGACATGCGTGAATGGGCGTGCCTTCGTTGAAGGTTGGGCATCGGGCTGGCACCTCAGCACCGTAAAAATCTACTGCCAATCATTAGCGGACCGGAGTTCCGCTGTGGCGACCCCCAACCAGGAAAAACCGAAAGAAGAACAACAAGAATGTGTCCTGCTCTGTATCATTATGTGATTGATAAAGGGATAGAGAAAGTGCAGGAGTGACAATAACCAATACCTGCACATACATCTGGATGAAGAAGTTGAAAGCAATTGGAAGCATGATGGTGACATGAGGATGGTGTTTTGTTGATGACAGATGTAGCACAAACTTAAACAAGTAATATTAATATGGAGAAAAAATACATTACTATATAAGACAGGGTTCAGATCTTTAGCAGTAGAAATAAAACTTTACAGACAGGTTGAGTAATTTAGCTCATGATCAAAGCTCATACAGAGCAACTTTCAATCACACATTGTAAGAGAGACTCAAAGCACGTTCAATAACAGCATTAGGTAAGCAGTGGTATTCAATTGTAGGCCTCCCTATACTTTACATGATATCAAGTAGCCTGATACATATGGGACATTAAAGTATCTCAGTTTATCACCCTAAGTTTGTTTTACTATATCTGAAAGGATGTATTGCTGTTTGTGCTAAGCTAACAGTGGCAATGCAGTCTATGGCAAAAACTCACCACACTTTGCAATAACACTTGAAATGTCATTTAGCATCACATAGTACACTTGCTTGTTGCCAGACCTCAAGCAAATGCCGAGGACTGCAACTGATAAAACAGAAGGGGATAGACAGATACATAAGCAACCCATGCACATGAAAGACACTTATAAAAACAGGCGGTAATAGTTTCACCGACTGCTAGATTAGAACCCTTGTCAAGATGCAAAATTAAGTTTATAGATATAATGATTAGTGCAACACACCACAAATGAAATCCTATCTCACTTGTGTAAAAATCACACTATTGAAGGGACAGTGATAATCTACTGAGCCAGTGGAAGATGTAGGTATTAGCCTTCAGCAAAGTAATGCCAGTATGAAAATGTCATAAGATGAAATTTACATCCAGCAGCCAAATTAATAGTCTACAGTAAAAAGGGGTGACTGAGAAGGGGTGAAGATGGAGAGAGATGGACAGAGGTATATCAAAGGTTGGTGTTATGATTCATTAATGCACATCTTTATGGCGTGTCCTCATTATTCATCTGTCATGCTCTGTATCACTAACTGATGGCTCTGGGAATTAAGAAGGTGCAGAGGGGCAAAACATGATTGAGACATGAACAGAATAAAGGCGGTTTAATAATTCTTCCTTATGAGCATAGATGTGTTTGCAAATGCTTTTTTGACACATTATTCAAAGTCTGTTGATGAAAGTTTGTAACTGGACGAAAATTAAAATGTATGTCATTAAACATATAATAGAAGTATAACATCACAGTAAGAAGCCTGTGAACAGCGACAATGTAGTCATCACTATCTCCTGTCTCAGTTTTCTGTGTCACTGCTTGACTTGGCATTGTCTTTGGAATATGATAAAGCACCTTTTCTACATGTCCAATATGAGCACTGAGGCTCGTTTCCATGATGCCCTCAATCAGCCATGTCAGCTTTTGCCAGGTGCAAAATCACCACCCCACTACCACTACTACTACTACTACTACTACTCCTGGAGGGTACCAGTGTACCAGCTGCTGGGAAGGAATACCTGACATAGATGGAGCAGGTAGAGTAGGGATTGTGGAAACACCACTGACAGTTTGGTGTTGCTGCTGCAACCTTTGGAGGGATGGTGGGCTGATTCACAGTGGTTAGCCTGCCTCCCTGTGCTGAATGTCATTTTTTTAACCAGAAATGTATGACAATAGAACAATGCTAAGCCATGGGGATATACATACATATATATATATATATATATATATATATATATATACATACATATATATATATATATATATATATATATATATATATATATATATATATATATATATATATAGTTTCACTTCACAATCCTGAAATATCACAATCCTGAACTTCATAATCTGGAACCCAAAATCCTGAAAATTCAAAATCCTGAAAACTCAAAATCCTGAATCACAAAATACTGAAAATATATAGGACACAAACAATGACAATATTCCAGTACAAGGACACAGAGAAGCACATACAAGACGAAAGATAGCACTTTCACCCCCTGCACCCCCACACCCCATGCTAATTAATTATACAAACTCTAAGATTGCACCCCACAGAAAAAAATGGCAAACATACCATCACATGTTCATGACTGCCTGTTATAACCTTAGTAACATTCCCTTTTAACTTGCTATATTACAACATAACTCATGATAGTGTAGTGAAGTACAATACTGGAGTTGATATATTTAAGTAGCAGGGGGTGTGGAGGTGCAGGGGGGGCTTGCCTCCCTGCTTATATTTGGTGGAATATAATCTGGTCTGTATTTTCTATAGTCAGTATATGTATCCTGTGTGTTTTCAGTCTTTTGGGATTCAGGATATTTAGTTTTCAGGATTTTGAATTTTCAGGATTTTGGGCTTCCTGATTATGAAGTTTTATGAAATTCAGGATTGTGATATTTCAGAATTCTGAAGTGAAACCATACACACACACACACACACACACACATCTCTCTCTCTCTCTCTCTCTCTCTCTATATATATATATATATATATATATATATATATATATACATTTTACATATATAAAACGATACAAAACAGGTGGGGTGAGCAAAAAAGATAGAAAATTAGATCCATGACATGTCATATGGCTTTACTATTTCAGTACATGCACATTTATGATTACACAGTGTGTACACCTTTGCCACATCCAGGTGTGATGGTAAGGTCTTACTCTGTTGTACCATTGATCAATTGCACAGCTATGATTTGCCATATTGCATATAATTACAGTAGTTATTAGGCTTGCCGTAAGTCCTGATGGATATGTACCCCATGCCTCTCTGAGGCTTTAAGTTCTGTTGATGTGCCTCCCTGTTTGTATTACAAATATCAGTCTTAGATGTCTACTGCATTTCATATAATTGAATGCGGACAGGTCAATATACTTACACAATTGAGGGGTGTCAGCAGTTGTAAACTCATCCTCCTTTAGGCTAAGGAGGTCCTTCTTGTGTCATGTTAGGTCACTGTGGTGGTGACAACATTGCTCCCCAGTATGTGCGATGCCAGTTGATTGGGGACAACCTTGGCTATGCTTTTCCAAGCCTCAGCCCTATAATGAGACTCAGTATAGTCCTCCTGATGCAGCCCATGGCTGTAGCACTTCACAAGGAATGCCACAAAAATCCTGGACTCTTCAGCATCCCACGTCTGTGTGCTCTAAATTTAACACCATGATCTCCCTCACCAGCAATGTCTGCAGAAGTCACATGACATCTCTATTTCAGAATTGGTTCCAAATTCCAATCTAGTATGCAACAGCAAGTGTGCAGAGATACACACCTATGTCAACTGCATTTGCACAATGGAAGGCAGAGATATCAAACAGCAATGACAGTGAGAAACATAGCAATGAGATTTGCCATGTATGATACTCAACCTATTCACAAGTTTTCCAGTGGGCACGCTTAATGGCTTAGCTTGTAAGACTTGGTGTATTTTTATTTTGGGTATTAGAACAGGTGGAACCCAACCCCAGGGCTGGACAATAGGAAACACAGTTAGAGTATCGAGAATTAATTTGGCAGGTAAAACTTAATGTGGGTATTCCCCCAGGACTTAACGGGCAATTATTTTGGGGTCCAGTCCTGAAAATGCGATTAGCTAAATTATAATTAATTCACTCTTTACAACTACAATGTAGTAATTTTTAACAACCACATATTTTTACACGGTGACTTGTTTTAAGTACTACAGGTTGTGAACAAAGCATTGTATGTGTTTAAATGTCTATACATACAAATACTTTTTAGAAAAAGTACTTGTATAATACTAAAAAAATTAAATTAATATAAATGAATGCATATTTTATTAATTAATTTTATCAACTGATTTCATTGTAACTATGTTTCTGTTAACATTACTCAAGCACTGAAGGAAGTGATGTAATGCTGTTAACCAATAGTATTTTTAATTAGATATAAAAAGGCTAGGGGCAAATGTTTATTATTATTCTGATAAAGTCTTGGAGAAGATGAAAGTGCACAATAATAAAATGTTATGTCCAGCCTGAACTGATTTGAGGGAAGTCATTACTGAAGTGCTTTGTTGGTTACTTGTTTTTTACACCTCACTTTCCTAGAATTTGATTCTATGCTAACCAATATACTTTCCAACAAAACTATTATACTGGGTAATGTTAACATAAACTGGGAAAATTTAAACACCTGACCTCCCCACTATGAGCAACAACCTCTTTGGATTTCCTCAACTTGTTTCTACCCCATCTGGATATGATAAAAATAACAACCATCTCTCAATCCTTGACTGGATTCCCTTATCAGACTAAAGTACATTTTCCAACAGTAGCACCCTACCTAATACCCTAACCGACCATTTACCAGCCTTTATCCACATAGCAGTACCACATATACTCAAAGAACATCAATGCAGAAGGATTCAGAACCTAACTAACTTCAATCTCTAGTTTTTCACTGGCACTTTAAAAGTTATTAACTGGCCAGTACTAAAAGCCTTACCTCTTGATGATGTAGTCAACTATTTAAATACTAGTCATGCACCCATACACCATAAAAGATCCAACCATGCAGCATAGCTAACTAAATTTAGTAAAAAGCTTATGCCCACAAGGGTATAGCATAGAAGCAAAGGCTTAAGAATAGGACAAATGCTCCACTTCAAAACTTCTGGCACCTCAAAACACTTAACCAAAAAGCAAATAACCAAAGATAAAAAAAAAATCTTCTATTCTCAATTACAAACCAACCACAACGATAACGCTAAGGGATCCTGGGTAACCATTAACTCATTATTGAATCCTGGGACCAGAAAAGATCCTTCCATCAACATTCTTCAGTTGCCATGCAAACTGCTTACCATAGCTTCTCATGTGTTAGGTACCATGTTTACAGAAACTGTACTATATGATCTATAACATTGTATAAAACTCTTATATTTTAAATGTCATTATGAAAATTTTGTATGTGGAGCTTTTCTCCCTGCGCCTTCACTGAAAATGGGTACTCTGGTCCCAATCAGTCTGGTAAACAAATGTCAATAGTTAATGAATTGATTAATTAATTAATTGATTGATTAATTAAAAAGGGGAATAGATTAGATTTCCCTGTAGTTTTCCTGGGCTAATCCTCCATTGTAGAGCAAAAAAAAAAAAACTGAACAGTCTGGGAGTCACTGCCCTGCTAGGCTGAGAGCAGTCAATTGACATGGTTTTTACTCCTAGTGTGGATGGTCACCTCCCACCCTCTCACAGGAAGTGTACCAGTCATGATCCACTGGGAGGAGTACAACAATAAACCTTAGACCTGCAGGGGAGATATATCACTCAGCTTGTCTGGGAATGTTTGTAAATCCTATAGAATGACTGGGTGACCGTTGCTAGACTTAGGGAAATCCAGTCTGCTCTGTTCAACTTGCTACCACTGTAGTCCTCACCATGGCAAGCAGTTTAAAAACTGCACAGTCTAGCCAAATTCAGGCTTCTGCTAGTTTCCACTCAGGACATTTGTTCTACATCCATGTAAAAGATTACAGATTATGGACTCCTGTGAAGGATGTATCTTGTGCTAGGATTCTCATCTGCCTACATTGGGGATAGCTCCGCACAATATAAAAGCTCCTGGTCCAGTTCAATCTGACATAGTCATCAAAGCCTTAGGCTACCTATGTTGATAACAGACTCTCATATGATCACCATGTCTCTGTGATGGTTAGAATATCTGTCCACTTTGCAGAACTTATCTTTCATGGTATATGCCTCAAGGTCCAAAGATGTTATAGTCCAATTTTATTTCTCCTTTATTAGGGACATCATTGAAGAAAATGGCCTTTTCTCATGTATGCCACTGAATACCTAAACCAGTTTGAGACCTCAGCACTTCCTCACCAAAAAGAACTCAGTTGTCAAAACCCTTAGCTACTGATAGGCTAATGCCTTGTCTTGCTACTCAGTATCATACAGACTTATCAGGGCTGATCTCTGATTCTATGCCATGAATAGCCCAGTGCTCTTTGAGCTCCTTTAAATAAATCAAAATCATTGATAAATCGAACAGGTGTTCTAGAGATCTAAACCTTTGCTATCACGCAAACAATAATGGATGACACAACAGGTAACTAACCAAACATGTTCCCCATTTCTGGAACAGACTACCCTTACATATCAAGTAGAATACATACTTCCCTAACAACCTTAAAAACAAGTCCGGATGACTAGTTGGATAATTGCAAATTTTCACCTGGGTATGTTCATAGGTTCATGGGTGTATACTAGGGTAACGGCCACTAGGGGCCTTAAAAGCGTAGTTGCGCAATCCAAATGTGATCCACAAATTTGATTTGTATTTGATTTATAGAGAGTGATTTACTGACTGCCTCTGTCCATCAGAGACATAGGAGACAGACCAGTGGTGAATTTCCAATTACCCATCCATTGATCCACGTTGCGCTTAAACAGGAATAGGGAGGAACTCTGTTTCACATGGATGGGGAGCCTGTTCCAGAGAATGAGGATTCTCTGAGAAATATATCTGTCTCTCCAGCATGTCCTGTTTATTTTTCAAGCAAAATTTAGTTATTTTATTCTAGTAGTTCTGGTGCAATTTGTTTTGTGGATGTGCAAAAGATTCATTAAAACAGGGTCCAGGGATGCCTTGTATGCCAGGCAAAGATCACCTGTCAGAAATTTGTATGACACCGAGTAAAGAGACAGGGCTTTGTGGCAATCAGTGTAGGACATTGTTTTTATTCTCTGTATTCATTTTGTAAGGAACCTTTGTGGATGTTCCACTTGCTGCATGTGTCTGGTCAGATACACAAAGAAGGGGGCATTTTATTCTATGACGGGTCTAATGAGGGCCAAATACAGTTGTATGATGACCTCTTTGGACCTACATTCCATACTCTTACTTATAAGTTGAGCAACATAAAAGGATTTTCTTACTACCTTGGACACATGTTGGTCAAAGGTTAGGTTACTATCTATATGAGTTTCCAGATCCCTGAATAGTGAATCAGCTTTTAAGGGTGTTTTATTGATGGCATAGTTATCCAGGATGGCAGAATTCACAGACATTATTATAATGCATTCTTGGTACTGGGTTTTAAGCCATGGCTTTGACACCAACAGTTTGTCTGTATTAGACCTTCCTGAAGGGTGCTCTAATTTTGGGGGGATTCAGTGACTGCTCTCAGTTTGCAATCATCTGTGAACTTGGTAAGACAGAGGCATTTGACATTGGCTTTGATATCTGAGAAGTAGATGCCAAAGTGGAATGGGCCTAGCACAGAGCCCTTGAGGACTCCACTGGTGACTGACCACCTCTTTTGGGTAGTGGCCTCACAGATTCTAACTTTCTGGATACTATCAATGAGCCATCTAGCTATCAAGCATGTTATGAAGGGGTTTATACCTAATTCTGTAAGTTTGTTGACAATGCCTGAGTAGAGTATTATATTAAATGCTTTAGACAGATCTAGGTAGGCAGTATGCATAGTTTTCCCCTCATCCATTGTCTTAGTGAGCTTTTCAAAGAAGTCCATCAGATTCACTAAGCAGGACTTTCCTTTGACAAAGCCAAGTGGGATGGATCCAGCATCTGGAGGTCTCCTATGTCCTTTTTAGGGAGAAATGTTGCTTAATGGGGACACTGTTAGGATATCACCTATGCTAGGTAATATGACTGACTTCTTGATGGTCTCCTTGGCTATAAGATTAGTAAGAACGTATGTACCAGTGGACCTATGAACTCTGAATATGCCATAAATTGTCTTAGTATGGTACAAAGTGACAGAAAAGCATATATTTATCTGACAGAGAAAAGTTATGAGAAGGCACTACCTGGTTTATTGTTGAGGCCATCACTTTTTGAATACCAATCAGTTTACAGATTAGAAGAGTGTCTGAGTTCTTATCAGGCACAAAAAGTGGAAGAGGGGTAATGTGGCAACAGGCAAATCAATCAGACTGAATACACCAGTCTTCTTTTTCTGCTTACATTTTTTAAACATTTCTGTGAAAAGATTACACTAAGTGACACATAAGAAATGAAAAAAAAATATTTATGGATACAATAACTCTGAATACATTTCTCAATAAATTACCAGGGTTTAGAAAGGGGTACATTATATGGAAAAATGTCAGTTGAATGGCAGAAATTACAGTTCTAGCAGAGAGAAACAGTTTCACTCAAAAACACTTTCAGCAAACCTGACGTTCCCCATTCTTCACTTTTGAGAGACTGTGGTTTTTGTTTATGGAAGTTAGCAGGTGTGGGGGATTTCCTTTACATGTAAGCATGCAAGAGGATTAGCTCTTCTGCAAATAATCTTTTTTTTCTTGGCTCACTGAAAGTAGTTTCGAGAGGAATTGCTTCAGTTTATCAGGACCTGTTGTAACTGCCATTGGGAAGCTGGCATGATTACTGGGATTTACCAGTAATACCTTTCATCTTGTTGCCATGATTCCTTTTGATCTGGCTCCTTGTCACACCATTAGATAACTAGAAAAAATTAACAAGAGAGAGGTGTGTGTCATGTATAAATGAGGTGTATGTGTACACATGCATGCGTGTGTGTATGTGTGTGTGCGCGCGCACGCACTCACCCATATGTATGGGCATGTTTGCTTGCCCAAACATGTGTATGTGTATGAGTGCGGGGGTCTCAAGTTGTGAAGTGTGTGAAATGAAAAAAAAAGTACTGCAAGTGTGAGGTGAATGCTACAGCATGTTTTCATTTACATCAGTTGCATTTCTCAGTCAGTGATCAGTGGCACAATAACAGTATGATAATTGTAGAAGAGACAAGTAATACGGTGCTAGTGGCATAGACAATGCATGCATCAGCTATTGCTTGTCATGTATACAGGTAAAAGAGTGATAATTTCGGCTTCTTTCAGAGTCTGTGCCTTTGGAACTCAACCTTGGGTTTTCTCCAAGAAGAATGCTGCTCATGAGCACTTTTTCAAAATGTTATTAACTCTGGATTCCTATTTTGTAGGGATTGCAGCACCACTGCTGAAAAGCAATCCCATGAGCCTACTTTATACATTGTTTTTTTTCTGTGATCTAAATAATCTAAATATACAAAATGCTGCCATACCATTTTCACATTTCTGGTTGATCAGCCCATGTCTTTTATCAGTGACATCATTCTGGCTTTTGTATATACATACAGATAAGATAACATTAAAGCTGCATTTAATGTGATCTTTATGTATTAAATAAATGCATTTTAACTGACTCATATAGACATACACAAGCTGTGTTGTGTGTCTGTGTGAAATAGTACACACACCATGCACACACACACACACACACACACAAAAAAAAAAAATATATATATATATATATATATATATATATATATATATATATAAAAGGGAGAGAGAGAGAGGGAGAGATATTTTTCTTAATGTTGAACCTGTTGTTCTGCTACAGAAAACGTATTTGCTATTTTTGAAACTTCACATATTCAACCTTTGTCCTACCAGATGTGCCCTAAGTATGTCAAAATTAAACAGATTCATATGGAGCTTGTATCATGTTTCAGTTCTGCACGGTTTGCTTTTTATAAACGTAAAACATTAGGATGGATGAGGCTACAGTTTTGGAATCATCCCACTAATGAGATTTTATCTCTGTTTTAGTGTTCAAGGGAGAACAGGCTTCTGCTTTTTCTCTGCCTTACTGGTATGAAGTGAAACACCTGTGAAAATACTAACAGTGAAGTTGTAAAAGCTTGCTTCTTGGTTATATATATTTCAAAACTGCTGTTAAAGGCTTACTCAGAGATCATGGAAAATGGTCATCTTTCATCTGGTTTGAAAAGGTGAAGTTAATCATTCATTTGTTTATTTTTCTTTTCCTACCAGCTTGGAATGATTGCAGTTTGATGCAAATAAACTACTACTATTATCTCAGAATGATGTTCATGACCACTTTTTCAAAATATTATTAACTCTGGAGTTATATTTTGTAAATCCTATCCAAAATATTAAAATATGTTACTGCTTATACTTAAAAATCTTTGACAGTACAGTATTGTAAGAGTGGTGGAAACATTAACAGTGCAGGTGTATGATGTGAGCATGCTGTACTGTTATAGTAAAGCCCCTGAGATGAAACATTTCATTTTTAAAAGACTGCATTCCTGCAGCTGGGAAACAAAATGTCAGTAGTGGTCTACAAAGTGTGGAGCTGCAGCAGTTTTACATCACAGCTGCACTATTATCTAAAATTACTTGTTTTATTTGTATATTTGTTATTTCTTTTCTTGGTAAGAAGGTTGCCTAACTCTTTGCAGGGAAGCCAATATACAGTACATTAATAGTATAAAACATTAAGAAGTAATTGTGTTCATTTACATACAACTACAAATGCAAACATTCTAAATACTTTAATATTTGTGCTGTGCTGGTGACATGGGGGGATGACGCTTTGAGGACAAATTCGATTTGCAGTGTGGGATCTTGATGGTGTGGCAGAGGTGACTGCTGTGCCTAGTTTGGGGATTTCACACTCTTTGGTGTCTCCCTCTCTAATGGAGTGCTAACTGAGGAAGGGGCTCTGAGAAAAGAAGCTAGGTAAGGAGCAGGAGGATGGAGAAGAAGTGAAAACCATATAGGCCCAAGGTGGCGAATGCACTCATGGTTATCCACTTTGCTGCCCAGCCTCGTGAGATGACATCAGCCCATGCTGGGAAATTAGGGATAGAAACATCTCTGTGCTGCTTGAAGGAGCAGCCAAGGGGCCAAAAAGGAAGAAAAAAAAATAATATTCGCCAGGAAGGCTGGCATACAAACATTACTTAGCACAGAGGTGTCATCCCTTCTGGGATATGATTATGATCATTGGGAGGAAAAGATTTCTAGGTCATTTCTTATTCAGAAATTAACCTTACAGGGCTAGTCAGTACAGTGTGCAGAGAACTAGTCACAGTAGTGATAGTGAGGCAACATCATAGTTTTTCACTGAATAGTACAGACTTCAGAGTGGCTATAAATCAGATAATATATTACATGTGTTTGTTAGCTGTCATAGCATTTCATAGAATTGTCCTAAATATGAAATGAGGACTCATGCAGAATCCTAAAGCATATTGTCATGGTTAGAGACTGTTAGGATGAAGCTGAAGAACAAAGTGTTCTAGTAAAGGGGTTAATCCTTAGTGCACTTGACAAGGATGAGAATTGTTCCTGGCAAATGAGTTTCAACGTTAAAGTACCTTGCTAGATGTACTTATTTTGTAAATAGAGGAATGTGCAACTTTTTGTAATATGCAACAGTGATGTTTCCTTCCTCTTTAGAAAGCTAAGAAAGCTAAATATAAATTCTTGGACTTAACTTGTACAGGAAGTTTATGTAAATTAGTATTGCTATCGGCTGTGATGTCAACAGCACATATCCAACAGCTGGAATTAGCATGGCATTCCCAAACATGAGGTCTCCTTAGCAGGTTGCATGTTTTGCAGCAGGGCATGCATTTTATTGAGAGTTTATGTGCATGGATTGAGAGTGCATACAAAAATACTCCGAAATATCTGAATCCCTTGACTGACTATATGCCCTCATTTGAGAGAGACTGTATTATACACTTTGATGGAGTCTTAAATAAACATTCATGAGTTCCAAAAAATATGAGTAGAACTGGCAATCGGGTTCTTTGAATAAGTAGTACACATATACAATATTTTGGCTCTGATGTGAGTAGTGGCCAGATAATCTGTGTTGAAAAAGCAGTTTTTAATATCTGGAAAGCAAAATATAGTTCCTTAATCAGTGAAAACGTGTTGGTTCTAAACAACAAATATCAAACTCCACCACAAGTGTTTCATGAGGAACTGAAATTAAGACATCAGTGATCCTAATAAAGACAACCACTGTCATTTTCCAAAATCAATGTATTTCTAGAGGCAAATCATTAGGGAAAGCAGAGCTGTAGTAAAGGTGGCCTTTTCAAAGTAATTTTGATGCGTGTAGGTAACACCACTGTGCTATAGGTACGATTTATAATGAAATTTAAAAAAAAAAAAAGAGCTACAACAGTGGAGAAATTGGTTTTACTTTACATGGACTCCATAATTATTTTTCTGTGATCTGGCCTTGGATAGTGGAATAAAGATATGTGACTTCCTCATGTTCAAAAAAGAGTAAGTGCAAAGTGATGTTTTATATTTGAGTCAAGGCAAATATCTTTTATTACAAGCTTTAATGAATTTCAATAATAAGCCATCCAAGCTTGCTCTTCCATAGCTAGATATCTGTTTCATCTACTGAGTTACACAAATTAGTGTGATATGTGTAAACTAGAAGTTGGGTGTGAAGCCAAAAATGATTTTGCTGTATATAGGATGTATCAGTGGGCTGGGCAATATAGGCCAACTGTAGAATATTGCCAAATGTTTCTAATATAGGGAGAAGGGGTGAGGTAACTGTCCTTCTGTGTTCAAGATTATGTCACATTAGAAGATTCTTTACCTCTCTCTAGAATTAGGTTTGTTTTCTTCCATGAAAGTATCTGTGACTTTAATTATAAGCATTTTACAGCTATACATTTCCATAAAGAGCTCAGTTAGTGAAGGCTGGGTGTTATGTACCTTGTATTTTTCAAAGACTTCTTTTGCAGCAAATGTTTTTCTGTGTTTTGTGGTAAGTCATGGACTTGATTGACATAAAATCCTTCTGGGCTAAAAGTCTTTCACTAGCACAAGACTGGTGCACATTCCAACATAATTCTGCAGTCATATTATGCAGGAGTGGCAAGCCTCAGGTTCAGTGAAAAACAAAAGTATTATCTTTTGTTTTCCATGTTAATACACATGACTACAGCTCCAAACAGTCATTGTTTTGGTGAAAAAATAATTGCTATGACACAATAGTTATTAAAAACTGAGGAAGAATCATTTTTTGAGAATCTGTATGGAGAATTACTGAGCATCCTGTGCAGAGGTGTGAGCTCCCCTTTTAACTTGTTTTGGTCCTATGGACTCCATCACAGTTTGATTTAGAGGAAATACAGAGTGCACTGCTAAATGGAGTTGAAATATGAGGCTGTCAGTGGGTGTTTATGGCACTTAGAAAGATTATTTTGCGATTTCTTAATAATACAACTGCAATGTTTGAGAGTTCACAGGTATCATCTTAGTAGGTTGTCTGAGGGATAATATAGTAGCCTTGGATTAATTCCAAATGCTTAGGTTTTTACATACCTCAGCAGGAATGGACCCCATTCCTACAGCAAGGAATAATTAAGGTTTATGAAATCAGTTTTGATTCACTCTTTGAAATTTGATTCAAGTGTTTTTCTCAGCACCTGCAATATACCCAGAATTGCCTCTATTTGCAGTTCATCATGGGGTTACTTTTATTGGTAGCATATTTAGATATGTTTGAAGATTCTTTTTTATTAGCCCAGTTGCTCCTGCTATCACTGGAACTATCACTGCAACTTTATTCCACATTGCTCTAGTTACAGTTTGTAAGTCCTGATATTTTATTCACTTCATAAGACACTGTAGTCACTGGGTATAGCAATTTCAATAATGAAAACTACATTTGTATTTTTCTCTTGAACCACAATACCAATCTGTTTGCTTCTACCTTCTAAGCTACTGGTATGGGGTGATCCCATGTAATCATTACTCCATCATTTTCAGTAATCCTTTGCAGTTCATGTTTCCAATGTATCTCAGTTGCATCTATTTTGTAGTGTTTACAAAGCGTTGAATAGTACTAGCCCGGTGAGAAGCTTCAGGTGTCCATTTATGACACATTCATATATATCAACCTGTTTTAGTGACATTCAGACTGCTACTAAAGAGCCACTAATATAGTGTGTCAGAAGGAGCAGGATGTTTCTAGGTCTGACTCTGCAAGGTTTGCTAACACTTATCTATTGTTAGTGAGATGATGTCCAAGCTGACAATATCAAGCTAAGCTGCTAGGGAAACACGCTTATTTTCCATCTTATACCTACATTGAAGGAAGCAAATTTATCCCTTTATGTCTCATTAAGTAGGTGGGGAGGTGGGGGTCATGAGTGCATTTATATCATCTGTGAACAGTACTACAGCAACAGTAAAAAGAAACATGAATGTTGGCACTGTAATTACTATGGGCAATACCTGGTACTTTAAGAAGTTTTGTAGGAGTAATTACCATTAAATGGTGGGTTAGCAATGATGATTTTTGAGTAAATACACAAGAATCAGGGCTCATTTTGCTGGCATGCACACCTAGTTATCTGTGACTTATAAGATCTAGTAACAGATCCAGGTTTTAATTCATAATTGTAAGTGTTGTGAAAAATTTTGCCTTAAGGATGATTATACTGACTAGTGCCAGAGTGAGACAATTAGAATACAATGAGCTATGCAATGTCATGCCACCATGTTAAACAGAAAAGCCTTCTATGTGATGATATGGAGGGATGTCTCTGTATCTGACACAATGCATATTGAGAAGCCAGGAAAGCAGCAACTATGGCAATCACTGAAGCGAAGTCTGAGTGTGGATAAAGTTTGTTCTGGCTGTGGGGAATGACTTTCAGACAACCTCAATGAGGTTTTGCAAACAATCAGCTAATTCAGGAGGGGTAAGTAGGACGTTGCCTGGACTGTTATCCACAAGAAAAGATAAAGGCTGACCTTGACTGAGGATATTGTTGATTGGAACACTTTGAGCAGCTCCTGAATCTGCTGGACATGCTTTCCTAAAAGGAAGACAGGAGTCTTTGGTCACTGGATCGCAATGTCTGACTGGGAACATAGTTGTGTAGAAAGTATTTTAGTGCTAGACAGGCAGATGGATGCTGGATAATTTTATAGGTGGTAAGAAGTTGAGTATATGTTAGTTGATAGAGCAGTTTTAACCAATTTAGGCTTTTCAGTGTTATATAGTGGTGGGTTCTGAAAGGGGTTATGTGCTACAAATTTAGTAACTTTGTTAAAGCATTGTTCAAGTTTTAATTCTTGTGAAGTCTGGAGGTTAGTAAGGATGGGAATGTCAGGTCTGTGTCATATCATCAAATGTTGAACATCATCTTATTGACAATGCAGGCCATAGAACTGTTCTGACTGAGATTGCATTATGGTAAGGATCAGGAAATTTGCCCTTTTCCCCACTGTGATCTCAGAATTGGTATATATAATTACCGGGGGTTCAACAGACTGGAATGTTGATGAGATGATGTTCGACAACGTGGCTGTTCAATGATATGACATAGAGCCTGGGAGCACCATAAAGAAGAGTGGGCAGGAGATAAGTAGGGGCAAGTGTAGTTTTAGTTGCATTGGTGAGGAAGTTTTTGACTCTGTAAAACATCCCTAGTTTCTGATGAGTTTTTCTTATGAAATTTTGTATATGTAGGTGAAATGTAAGATTATCATCCACTATCACTCCTAATAGTTTGCTATAAGAAGTGGCCTCAATGGTTGTATTTTCAAGAGACAGGACTTTAAATTTTGTTTTTTCATGAGAGACGGATTTGGGGAAAAAGTAGTGGTTTTATCTTTTTAGGTTGACCATGGATTGTGAGATATGAAGCCATGTTTCAGTGGCTGTTAAAGCTTCCTGAGTAATTGTTTGGTGTACCATGTTGTCAGATGTGCAAATGAGAGTTTAATAATCGCCATATTGTATTAGGGATTTCTGATTTGTAGAAGTATAGAGAATGTTGTTGAGAATGATAAAGAGGAGAGAACCAATGATAGAGCCATGTGGTACACTAGAGGTGACTGGGAGTTAAGGAGAAAATGGGTCTATATTATATTTTCGAAAGTTTTAAACATTGAACACCATATGGTCGACACCATATGAGTGATGCTTGAAATTTCGAAAATATAATAAATAATAAAAATAAAAAACTATACTTACCTAAATGCTGTAGGCAGGGGGACAAGCCCCCCTGCACCCCCCATGTGGGGGGGCTGTACCCCCCACTACTTAAATATTCCTACTCCAAGATCACACTGCATTGAAGTAAAGGGAAAATATTCCCTACAGCGATTTCCATGTTATGCATGACGTTTCGACCAATTGGATTCACTCAATACACGTTCGCCATTTACAATTTTCGATCACGCGATAGGAACCCAGAGAAAACATGGAGTGCCATTTTACTAACTGATACCTATTGGACAGATACCTTTTGCATTACAGAAAGATGGGCTGAGAGAGACCAGGTGAGGACATTTGAAATAGAAGTTTGCTGTGACAAATTGTGTCGAAGGCTTTAGACAAGTCTAGACATATGGAAGAGACTAGTTTGCTGTTGCCTCTAACTCTATTGACAGCATCTATATAGGTTAGAAGGGCAGTGCTAGTACTATGAGAAGGACAGAAGCCATGTTGTGTAGGAGATAGGTGTTCTTTTTGCAGGAGATTGTCTAGCAATTGTTTTTTAATACATTTTTCAAGTATTTTACTGAGGGGGGATAAGATTGCTATAGGTCTAAAGTTATTATTGTCTGTCAAAAGTCCTCCTTTGTGCAGAGGGATAATATGTGAATTTTTCCAGAGAGAGGGAATGTAGGATTCCTGGACTAATTTATTTATAAAGACTGAGACAGGATAGGCAGTGCTACTGGCTGCTATTTTTAGGTACTTGCTTGGAAGGTCATCAGCTGAAGAAGAGTATGGTTTATGTTTGTTTAAGAGTAGTTTTATCTAGGATGTGGACACTGGTTTGAACGTGAATGTGGATGTAATGATATATGGCTGTTGGGCATAGTGGGAATTTGAGGAAATTGATAATCCCAAATTAAAACTGTACAGGCCAGCAGAGGCAGCTTCTGGCCGCAACTATGAGCCATGACACAGACAACACAGGATAAACAGATGTATGCATTATTGCATCCAGACTATGTTGGGTAGTGTATAGAATGGTCACAGTGTTCATGAGATATAACCACACCTACAACAGTTAGGGGATTGACAAGCCACAACCATCATCACGTGCAACTGGAAGGCACGCAGTGAAATGAAATACTGCAACACAATGAAATGAAACAGGGCCATGGAAGATGAAGACAGTAGCCATATACATCCCCCAGTGGTCAGTTGAGCTTCAGAATATGACCATTATCAGTGTGCACTGTTTTGGTCTATGAAATCAGGGTTTGAAGCAGTCCATGGCAGGAAAGCAGTCAAAATATATAAAACCAAGAGTGTTCACGCTGATCTGGTCTACCCTAATGATATATATCGTGCGCTTATGCTTTCCTTTGGGTAGGTTTAACATATCTTTTGGACCAATTCCTGTTCTTCTTCAGCTGATTATGCTTTCTCTTATGCTCCACCTTTGATTTGCACCAGGCTCTCCCTCACTTCTCCTTCTCAGTGATTCTATCTTCTTTCCCATGATTCTATCTTCTTTCCCATCTCTCCTGTCTAAGGCTCCTGGAGAATCTAGTCTTCCCAGGAGCTCTATCCCTATATACCTCAAAAACGATAAGGAAAGAAGTAAGGTAGACAATCTCCTTTCATGTTACCTTT
The DNA here is from genome assembly GCF_019279795.1 of Protopterus annectens. Classification (NCBI taxonomy): domain Eukaryota; kingdom Metazoa; phylum Chordata; order Ceratodontiformes; family Protopteridae; genus Protopterus; species Protopterus annectens. The sequence continues at coordinate 735,714,925 of NC_056745.1, read as the reverse complement.
AATAAGTTATAGTTTGTAGGCTTAGTTTATGTCTGTGGTTTACTTTCTCCATCCCTCTCTGCATGGAATGCAGACATCTACGTGAAAATGTAGATTAAATTGCAAAAAATCTACATGGTATGATACTGCTCAATTTAATAGAGTCTCAGATGACCATCTTATTTTTTCCATGTTAGGTCACCTGCAAAATCATAATGAGGAAACATTAGCAGTATACTCTGTTTCACACCAAAAAGGGATGATATTAAAACGGATGCAATGCAAGTGGATCAGTTGGTACCATGCTCATCTTGGGTATCAGGAAGATCAGAATGAGCTACACCAGGTGCTTGACTTTACGTTTCATTGATGGCACTTTATTAACAGCATGGGAGGGGGGTTGTTATCTTCCTGAGGTGCCATCCTTTTGGATGCAGAGATAAAATGAAGTGCCATCTGCCTGAATTGGTGGTAGCACATGTGCATGTAAAAGATTTCATGATATTTATCACATAAAGTGTGTGTGGGAGGACTTTATTAATAATTCAGTAAATACATAAAACAAACTTTATCTGTTATGACAAAAATGATAACACATTTACAGAGAGAAACAAAATATAAAATCAAAAACACTATAATAATGCTTCAACCTATATGTTTTTTTTTAAAAATATATCTCTCAGTTCCATCCAATTCATTCCTAGTCACCAACTCATTATTATATAAAATAAAAGTGTACTGTAATTTCTCAGTGCCACGGCCATGTACCCTTGGCCAGTATGAGTGCTACCTTAGGTCTGCCCTGAAAGCAGGCTATTAGCTTAGTGAGACTAAGACAGTCAACAAAACTAAAATAAAATATAAAAAATGTATAAATAAATGAATGCCAACTGAAGACAGGCCATACACTTAGACTAGACATTGTTTACTTGAAATGTCTTTTGGAATATGTTGACAAAGACATAAACAGGATATTCAAGTTAATATGTCCTCTAAGATAAGTGACAGAAACGAAACACAAACAACCAATGTTATTTAGAGAAGCGAAAAGGAAAGCTTAATAGTTTAATGGATATTTATATCCCACTATTATTCACTAGTTTATGTGGTTTATTTAATCAATACCCAGTGGCATTTTATGGGGCATCAACTACCACTTAATCAATGCTCAGTGGCATTTTTCTGGGACATAAGTTACGATCAGTAGCATTCTGTGTTTTTGAATTATAGCAGTGTGACTGAGATGTAAGACAGAAGCTACTAATAAATAAAAGGGCAAAATGATCTGATAGTATTTCTGAGCGGACTTTGAACTAAATATCATGCCGTGTGTGTGTGTGTGTGTTTGTGTATGCTTGCAAATGCTTTGTAAAACATCACAAGGTTAGGACTCATTAGCTGGCTATCTTCATGATGGAAAGAATAAATTAATACATATATGTTTGAGAGAATGGTTACTGCTGTTAGTCTGTGGTATCCATCAACATGCCATAAATCACAAGTACATTCAACAGAGAAGATGGACATGGCACACACACATCCCCAAATAGATACAAGAGATCAGTGATGTTTGGCCATGATACCAGTAACTGCAACACTTTTCATATTTTTGTGAGTAACATCTCTTGGTAGGGTGTGGAACTGTTCAATAATCACTTGTGTGTGCATTTTCATGTGAACAGGAGTGCCTCAAGAAATTAACTAGGCTGTTTAAATTAAGAATGGCACACCCTGCTAGTTACCTTTTTGTATCAGACTGTAAGACAGGTGCACCTTTGTATTACTCCTGGGTGGGGTAAGCTGCTGCAATTTTTAAAAGTACTATGGTGTTAAATTTCTTAGACGTATCATAAAAGTATTCAAGTTCAAAAACAAGCCTATGAAGCATACTGTTTCAGGGAGGGATTCATTAGAGTGGTATGTGCTGCACATTCTGTTAATAAAGTTTTATCTTTTTATCTAATTTTATAAATGCAGTAATATGGTATGCCCATGAAGCACTTGTTGGTTTTAGACATCCTTAGATCCATTGTAACTTATAATGAGCAAGTGAAATGAGCTTGCAAAAGCAGTATGACCTAATACCTCTGATTATAATGGGTTAGTGATACTAATGAGATTTAAAGCCACGAGAGCACGTACTGAGGGAGTATGTAATTACTGAGATGTAAGAAACTAAACAAGGAACTCAAATCCTGATCAAATTAGCCACCCACATGACAGATAACTACAAAGCTTTCTTTAACCATATTGGAAATCTGAGAAACAATGCACAGCACTGAGCAGACCTAAACATAAACAATAACACATACAAAGACTCAGAAGGCATAGCCAATCTACTAGTGGACTAATTCAACCCCAACGTAACCCCCTGTCCAATAATCTCATAGCAAATACCTACATCTATCCAATTTCCAAAGAACAAGTTCTCTAAGCACTTTGTAAGGCCAGGAACACTACATCTGTGGGGCCAGATAGAAATATGAATTGTCATGGTTCCCCTTCAGAAAATTGACTTTTCAGATATTGAAGTGCATAGGGTCGAGATCCTGTGATTGATTTTCCAAAAAGTCTAAGTGTTTGCACTGAGACTGTAGCACAGTGGGTAATGGGGAATTTACCCTTTTCACTGCTATTGTGTGATCTCAGAAATGGTATATATAATATGCAGGGGATATGGGAGATGCAGGGGGCAAGCTCCCCTGCAAAAAAAAAGATTTGGTTGTTTTTGTTTTTCAGCATTTCAGAACATTGATTATATGGTCTCGACTATATGTAGTGTGATGTCCTGTAACTTTGATGGTATGGTATGGACCAAATTGTCAGACCCACTATGGAGGCTATTCAATATTAAACTTACAACAGGCTTTGCACTAGATGAATGCAGAACAGCAGCAGTCCTTACCTTGAACAAAGTTAGGGCTACAATAGACCCAGGTAAATACAAACTGATAAGCTTGACCATTCTCATCAGCAAGGCTATGGAAGGGATCATTATAGAACTAATAAATAGGAATATAGATGACCTACAGACTCATGACCCAACATAGTCTCAGTTTATTAAGGGTAAGTCTTGCATTCTTAAAGTGGTTGACTTCAAAAAAGTCAGTAAGGCAATGGACAAGCAGAAATTAGTGCACAGTGCCGATTTGGACTTCACAAAGGTATCCAGCACCATTCTACACTCAAACATTATAGCTAAACTTTCTTATCTAAATGTTAACCCCTCTATAGCTCACTGGATAGCAAACTGGCTTACAAATAGAACACAGGAATTAAGGGTGGATACTGCCTCCAACAGACTCATCACATAGTGGAGTGCCTCAGGGTTCAGTCGTTGAGCCATTTCTCTTTGGCATTTACTTCTTGGAGGTTAAAGCTAATGTTAAGGGAGTGTGGCTGACCAAGTTTCCAGAAGATTGAAAACTTGGTGGAAGACATTATAATCATACAAACAAATAACTGGTGCCAGTGCGAAGATGTATAATTGTATCTTTTTGCAAGCATGACTCCCTTTGTAACTACCACTCCTGAAAACTGATCCTGTATTTTGAGATCTGGGAACCTATATTTGGCATGAACTGTCCCTTGAGCACCATGTACTCGCTAATGTATGGAAGTCCTATTTCATTGCACAGCTTACATTGAAGGGTATGGCATCCAGATCCAAGGAAGATACAGTTTCTCTGTACTTGGCATTCGTTAGGCCAAACATTAATTGCAATGCCACTTTCGGTATGTACCTGTCCAAACAACAGTCACAGCTAGAATGACCACAACATTTCCTTACTAAAAAAAAAAATTAATGGCTTAAATCCTAAAAAATACAAAGGCCATCTCAAAGCCTTGTCTCTCTTATCAGTATCATACAAGCTACTCAGCCTCAGGTTACTAAAGCAATGGATGAGGGCAAAACAGTTCAAACTACCTACCTTGACCTGGCCAAGGTATTTGACACAATCCCTCACTCTGGCATTGTTGATATACTTAAGAGGTTAGGTACCAACTCATGTGTAGCATGGTGGATAGCCAGCTGGCTAACTGACAGGATTCAGGAAATTAGAATTGGAGAATCCACCTCTACAATTTATTTATTTATTGACATTTGTTAACCAGGTTTGTCTGACTGAGTCAAGGCCCATTTTTAGCGGAGACCCAGGGATAAAAGCTCCAAGCAGTACACTTTTAAATACAGGTTTAAATAGATTTTACAAAATGCTAATATTACAATGCAATTCTTATAAGGTGGTCACATAGCATAGAAAGGAATTATCAGAATTACAGAGAACAAATATAAGAGTCAGCTGTCTATGAGAAAGATGAAAACAACAGTCCATGGTTGTGATTTAGTTACATATTGAGCTTAGGATGTAGGGTATGATAATTAGTAACCTCAGGAAAAAGTGAAGTGGATTAAACAGTAGAAAGTTAGAGTGAGCATTTCGACAGAATAGAAAGGATATGGGAGAGGAGGTAAAGGGTAGGTAGAGAGTTAGGTTGGGATTTGGCAAGAGCAGATCCATGAGTTTAATAGCATTTCCTTTAAAGCTTTTTTCAAGCAGTTAGCATTGGATACAGTTCTAATGTTAAGTGGAAGTTTGTTCCAAGCTGAGGCAACTGAGTAGCTATATAAGTGTTGGTTGATTGTTTTTTTGGGTTTGTATAAAGAGGCCAGCTGCAAGCAGAGTCCATCAGGGATCGATCCTGGGACCACTTCATTTGCACATTTACTACTCTGAAGTCAAGGCCAACATCAGTGTCCTCTGGCTGACTAAATTTGCAGATGATTAAAAATTAGGAGCTGTCATTGAATCACCCACTGACACTAATATTCTCCAGGAAGGGCTGACACAGACAGACAACTGATGCTAGAGACATGGACTAAAACTAAATGCCAAGAAATGCATAATAGTATCCTTCAGGACGTCATCCACCCCTGCTGACTATCATATTGACAACACGCACACCTAAGAGTTGACCCAGTAGTCAGGGAATTGGGGGCACATATAGAAGTAATCTAGCCCTTGACCATCACATGTCTACAGTAGTGAGGAAATAATTCTATGGTGTACAACTTATAAACAAAGGTATGGCATCTAGGTCCAAGGAAGAAGTCATTGTTCCACTGTATTTGGCTTTCATCAGACCTGTCATTGAGTACAATGCCCCCTTTTGTTATGTGCCTAACCAGACATATTCAACAACTAGAATGTCCACAGAAGTTCCTCACTGAAGGAATACAGGAAATAAGTAACATGTCCTATGCAGACTACCTCAAAGCTCTGTCCCTGTATTCAGCCTCCTACAGGCTGCTGAGGGGAGATCTATGCCTGTCATACAAGGCATTGTCAGACCCCACTCTGATGGAGCTCCTAAATATTTGGCAAACAAACAGAACCAGAATTACCCATTCTAAAAACTTAAACCTTGCCTGTGAAATAAATAAGACCTGCTGGACAGACAGGTATGTATCCCAGAGACTACCCCTTCTCTGGAACAGGCTCCCCATCAATGTGAGGCAAAGTTCCTCCCTAAAACAGTCCAAGTGTAACTTAGACAATTGGATGTGGAACAGGAAATTCATCCCTGATTTGGCAGATACATCTCCAATGGACATGGGCATCCTGTAAATGGTTTCTTTTCCAGGCTCCTTCTTGTAAATGTTTCACCTCCTATGCCCCTGCTTACACTTGTCAAGGGTGCCAGAACTTGTCAGAGATTTGGGTTGCATGGCTAGGCTTAAAAAGACCATTGTGGTCATTAGCCTACTAAGCACCTATGGACCTACTGAGAGGTGTCCTCTGCCTTGGATACACAGCCTCAACAGACCCTGTTGTATGGCACTTATTATGCATTCAGTAGTCCAGTGGTGTCAGAAACACCAATTCAAAGGACCTCAGTCACTTTTGCAAGATTTTCAGACTATGTTGGAGGGATAGGTATGTATCACAGAGAATACCATATTTATGGAACTGGCTTCTGTCCACATAAACTAGAGTACTTCTCTTAATATACTGAACTGCAACTTGAAGAATGGATGGGAAACCAGGAATTCACTACTTTTTTAGCACCAATGACCTTCATGGAAAGGGGAAACATGTAAGTACACAACATATACTTGTGCGGTTTATTTTTGGAGATTCATATTGTAAAATAAAAAGGCTGATAATGACCATGAGAATGTAGGACTAGGTTTCTTAAGATCCTCACAGATCAATAGCCTAGCAAGCCTCTATGATATTATGAATCTAAGGAAGGTGAATTTAAGCTAACATAATGTAAAAGAAAGACTACACTGGAGTATTTTTCCAAGTTCTAGTTCTCTACATGATAAATTATGTATTATTTGTCATGCCAAATGAGATCCTTATGAGGAAAATCAATTTATTAAGCTACTAAACAAATAATTATTTATTCAAAGCAGCAGAATTATATGAAAGAAGCAGTAAGAAAACAGCTATGATTCAGATTTGCTAGAAATGTTACTTTAACTGAAAGCAGGGAATAACCTCTTCCATGTGATCTTGCAGGACTTGTCTCATACCCGGAGAAGTATTGTTTATTTCAACATAAGATTTACTAAAACTATTATACTAAGATTCATGAAGAATTATTTTTGGCAATGTGCCAAACTTTGCTATCCACAAAGGATCTACAGCATGTTGTGGTGAGGAAGGAAGGGGTTGAACAACTTTCAACATGCACTGACAATCCAGTGGCTGCCAACATCTTTTGATGACATGTTCCAGTGATGCCACACTCCTGTGTAAAGATGTAGACACTTTGTAACAACAGATATCAGTTAATATGGACATAGGTTCATAAGTTAATATTAGGCTACTAATCCAGAGGACCATAAGTAGTCTTGCAACACTATCCCATATTGTAGATACCCATTGCCTATGAACTTATGAACCCATTGGCATGACTAATATATACCTAGTTATGTCCCCTTTCAACTACAGTTTTATGTTATGCAATGCCTAATTACAGGTTCAAAAATAGCTGCAGGATCGCTTATGCTAATCAAAGGGTATGTTTACTTGCTTTGTTACTATACTGTCCTTTAAGTGGAAGAGACTGGGTCATTCACAAGTACAGTACAGTACAGTACTGGTCACATCCATGAATTTTATGATACTTTGCCATTCCTCCTTGCACCTGGTATGGGCCATTCAAGATTCCTACCCATAACTGCTTTATACTTCACTGCAAAAATGCATTTTTTTGTATTTCTTATTGGCACTTCACTGTCTGATGATCATCAAATCCCTGTGGTCTACTGGCCATTCATTCCTCAGGGGCCAAGAACCATTCCCAGTGTGTTCATTCCCTGTGAGGTGAAAGCTGATCATAGTGCAGTCATTCTAGCAGCCATTACAACATTTTGTTATGTGACCTAACCCCACCCTCGGGTGGAGGCAGAGGCTTCCACGTCACTGTGGATGGACTATCTATGTCTCTTGATTAGGGGGCATGCCTGCTCCTTGACACACTCCCACAAGGGCTACAATACCAATCACCCAAGCCCCTACCCCCATCCTGTTCTCATTGGGAGCAGCCTACATCACTCTTTTGGAGTGCCAGGCCATCCTGGGGGATGACCCACCACAACCCTCATTCCCTCTCAGGTGAGTGCTGACATAAAGCACATATCATTCTCTTCCACCCAGCTCTTCCAGCTTCTCAAGCTGCTAATTAATTTTGGGACTTCTGAGTCAGAGTTAGGGTTTTAATGCTCTGCACCACAGAGGTGGGTACTAAAGCTGCAACAGTCAGGGTTGTAATGCTCTGCACCACAGAGGTGTGTACCAAAGCTGCAAAAGGCAGGGTTTTAATGCTCTGCATCACAGAGGTGGGTAGCAAAGCTGCAACATTCAGGGTCTTAATACTTTGCACCACAGAGGTGAGTACCAAAGCTGCAACATTCAGGGTTTTAATGCTCTGTACCACAGAAGTGGGTACCAAAGCTGCAACAGTCAAGTTTTAATGCTCTGCATCACAGAGGTGGGTACCAAAGCTGCAACAGTCATGGTTTTAATGCTCTGCACCACAGTGGTGGATACCAAAGCTGCAACAGTCAGGGTTTTAATGCTCTGCACCACACAAGTGCATACCAAAGATGCAACAGTCAGGGTTTTAACATTTTGCACCACAGAGGTGGGTACCAAAGCTACATTTTTAATTGGTTTTGTAAGTTTCACATGTTTCATCTGCTTCTAGTACTGTAGTGTTTTTTGTTCGCACTTACAATCATTGATCACAAGACATGAGCACTCTAGTTATGGATCCTGCTGGTTTTCTTACTTCTGCTCTTTCATTTTTTGTTTCTATTCATTTTTCCTTCATTTATCTCCTCTGTCCCATTCACTGTTTATTTCCTAGAAATTAATCAACCTCTTTGAAAGTTTTTTTTTTCTCTTTGCTTTCCTTTTTCTCTTCTTTTCTTTTTTTCCTGAATATATGTTAACGTACATGTTGAATAAGTACTAGTACATACTCAGGATTGCTTTGAGGAAGCAGACCCACAGACTCATGACCTGTCATATTTTATTATGCTATTTATTTGCCTTATTGGGTATTTCTTAGCAAAACCTGATTATCTGAGCCCAGGTCAAGCATTGTTGAGAATCAACAATTATAGTCTAACTTAGTTTGTGTGACCTTGGAGTTGATTATATTAGGAAAACAGCTGTGTACTTTCAATCCAGTCCAGTGAATTGAGCTTGAATAATCTGATTTTGCTGGAAATGGTCTATTCTTGTACTTGTGCAGTGACATTTTTTATTCACTCATGCTGGGAGGTTGCTGTACTTCAGGAGCGTGTTGATCATATTTTACATACCATTAGTCAATCACATTTTCTGGATTTGAAACCCATTTCATAAATGTTATTTCTATTAGTCATCTGCGTCTTCTTTTCTTCCTCTTTCAGCTGAAGTCCTTTTTTGCTGCATTCTCATGAAAAAATCCTTGCTCCACTTATTTCAGAAGTCCTTATTCTGAGGCAAAGAATGATGATCCTTGGAAAAGTGACACTGAATGTGAGAATATAGAGAATATATACTAAGTCAATGGTTATAATACCTTCTAGTATTTTCATGACTCTAAGGACCAAAGAGCTTGTAAAAGGTATATTTACGTAACAAGATGTGTGTGTGTGTGTGTGTGTGTGTGTGTGTGTGTGTGTGTGTGTGTGTGTGTGTGTGTGTGTGTGTGTGTGTGTGTGTGTGTGTGTGTGTGTGTGTGTGTGTGTGTGTGCGCCAGCACTTCAATAAAAATAGACACTCCCACAAGTTAAAAAAAGAAATACATCAATATAACTTGTTTTAGAATTCTTAACTATTATAAATTTCAAATATACGCTAGAAACACAGAAAGAGTTCTAGTAGCAGAAAAGGAGTGCCATTTTTTGTCCCAATGGATGTTTCAGACCCATTTAACTAATAGTTTTTCTACTGTCCACAAGCATTGCATCATATCTGCCAAGTATATTTTTAAATTACACCATTTAATATTTACTAAAATAGTGCTACAGAAAGCCTGCCCCAATTATTTACCAGCTAGTCTGTTTAACAATACTTTTCCTTACCTCTGTATTTTTCATTTCTCCAAATATTTGGGGTTGCTATTAATACCATGACAGGAATGGACCCCATTCCAGAGTCAGAAACAGAGTACAATTAGTCCAGATAAAATCACTTCATTTTTGAAAAAATACATGCATCCAGTGAAATAGCTTACAGTTGAAATAAATTACTGAATTGACCCTGGTACAAAGGAGAACTGTACAACTTAGTTTTTAAAGGTTTAGTGTAGTCTGCAATTCAGCAGTTAGTGGATGTTTATTACGTGGGCGCAAAAACCCTCTACATAAAGTTCTGAGGTCTCAAATTGTACTTAAATTTTCCTCCTACTTGGGCACATCCATGCGCTCTGTAAAAATGAGCACTGGGACTTCTTTCCACTGTAAGCTATTTCTCTTGATGCATGTATTTTTCAAAACATGGGACTCATCTAGTGTGCCTCTAAGTGACTGCCTCCCCTGCCTATAAAATGGTCTGCCTTCATCAGGAAGAGGAATGGAGACAAGTCACAGAAAACATAGTTATGAGTCTCTTAAAAACAAATCCTGTAATCCTTTTCCCCAAATATGAGAAGGTTAGTCTTTCAAAATGTATTTCCGGAAATATGAACCCCTTAAAGGCAGACACAACCTATCATATTACATGCAATGCAATCATTGATAAGCACAAGTCAGACTCTTCTGTAATAAGGTTTTCATAATGTGCTTCAAGGAACAGAGCTCCACAAAGGCAGGCACAGGCTCTTTTATTACATGTGATACAAACAAGTTAATAAAGGCTGTCAACAGTCTTGTAACACCTGGCATTTTTAATGATCAAACTGTAAACCACTCTACAAACCACTATATTAGATGCACCTGATGAAACTCAGGTGAAAATGTTTTCTTAAATATAGTTCTATACTCGTTCTTTCTGGTGAGTTATCATGCTTAAATTCTCTTTTTTTTACATTTATTTAAAATAAACATAAAACTTTTAACTAAAAATGAGGTTCCATAGGCTGCTGTTCTGATAAACACTCATGGGTCCTTCAGGAATATTCAAATAAGGAGCTAACCTCTAAACGTTGAGACTGGCTCTTTTTTTCTATCACCCAGATGTTGCTTCAAACAGCTCCCCTCGATCCTCCCACCATTGCCTGTAACTACCTTTAAATAATTGACCTGTTGAATGTAATATATTAGAACAAGAACACTCATCCATCCACCTACTTTACTGAATCAACTTCATAAAACTTCTACAAGTTTTTTTTTATTATTTCTCAAGCAGAGAGAGCATCAGAGGGAGAATATCCTAGATCTGCTAACTAAAGTTATTTTGTCTAGAGTAATATTTTATACTCTGTTTCTTGTTAGTCATGTCATCCTCTAGGGCACATGTGGGATACCAGACCTGACTCCAGTTTTCTGGATTAGCTTTGTTTTGTTTCCATTCCTGAGTCAGGGTACAATTAGAGTTCAAGAAATTAGTTTTGCTTCAGTATATAATGTCAGCCAAGACCGCTTTTCTTAGTACCTGCAATGTATACAGAATTACCTCCTTCTGTAAGTTCATACAGAATTAAGTATACTGGCAGAATATTTAAGTGTATTTGAATTTTTTTTTTGTTACTCCTGTTGCTCCAACCACTACTAATGAAACTATAGTTTTTGCTGGTATAACCTGGTATTTTATAACTTTATGTCTATCAATACTCAGGGCGCTATTTCAAAGATTAATGCACTTTTGTCCTTTTTTCTTTGACCTCAGTATTTAATTTTCTTGCTTCAACTTTCTTAACTGTTGATATTGGGTGATCCTATGTGATCAGTACTTCTTCGTTTTCAGTATTCCTTTACAGTTCACATTTCAAATACTTCTTAGCTACCCTTGTCTTTAGTGTTTGAACAAATTAGTCAACAAAAACAAATTCAACTATCAAAGATGCAGATAAGTGTCCATTAGCATCTTCTTCTCAATTCACTACTCCCTGAAACCATGCCTTCTAATATCTACTGGGATTATTCATTTATTTTGTTATGAAAGTATATCAAAGAAGACTTAAATGTTCTGTATAGTATACCTCTCTGGTGCTTTGCTCTGTTTGATATACACACACCTTTACATATTATAATATGTAACTGCTTTTTATCTTGCTTATATTGTATGTATATTTTACTGCCAATATTATGTGTATATTGTACTGCTATATGTCACTGTAAATCTTCACATGCTTCTGTTCTCTTGTCATCTGATATTTATGCTTATGTTTTAGATACTACATGCTGTTTATCTTGTTTATATTATATGTATGTTCTACAGTTATGTTTTATATGTATATTGTACTACTAAATGCCACTGTAACTCTTCATATGTTACTATTCCCTGCTTATTTGATCTTTATGTTTATGTTTTGGGTTTGTAATTTGTATTTGCGTATTTGGCTCAGGTCATGGCTAAAAAGGGTTCTCAGCCAGTCCACTCACCCAATTAACAAATGTTATGTAAATAAATAAAACCTAGTGTAACAGTTTTGCCACATTATTGTGCCTTTTAGAGTACAGACCCTGAATCAACCCAAAGGTTCAAAAAGACTCCACTGTTGGCAGTAAAAGCTGCAACCAAAAGGGACTATTTTTGCAGAGAAATGCAATTCACAGACATGGCAGCTACAGTGAGGAAATACCTCATTATCAGATAATTTGCATGTCTATGGTTCTCCCATAACTATCATGAGACAAGTGAGCACTTTCCTGCAGAAGCCAACTTGGTGGCCCATACATCGGACCGGCACAAGCGCACCCCTTCTTTCACTCTTACATAGACACACATACATACACATGCTCACACACACGGATACCACAACATATTTCATATCTGTCCCTGAAGTGAAAGAATGTCTGTGATGTATTTTCTTATTTTTATCCCTGCCCTCATATATCACAGATTCTTATAGTCAGGCATCAATGCCAGATATTAGGCTTTCATTCTTATTGTTTGTAAAATATCATGATGCCAGTCTTGCTGGAGTATTAACTTTTTTATCAAAAGTTTTTTTTATTAAGATTTAACAATTAGATAACAAATCATAACAATTAATATATACATATAAATTTGTTTAAACATGTAAACAGATGAAAAAACAACCAAAACCAACTATATACAAAGTTGTCTACTATATAGCTAAAACTCTGAATATTCATGAAATAAGACTTGTAACTAACATATTAGTGACTATTTATTTAGCGATTCTTTAAGTTTCATCCAGGTGTTGTAAGTAGTAATAATTCTGGTTGTTCTCATCTTGATTGTAAGAAAGTCTAAATGACAAATGTCAGTTGCAATACTTATACATTCTTTCAAAGTTGGAGTTAATTCATTTTTCCAGTTCTTTTTTATTACATTCCTTCCAGTTGTTGGAATACTCCGTAGAAGCTGGTAGTTTACTTTCTTTACACAAGCAGGTATTGGGGTGTTGAATAAAAGTAATAATTTGGTTAAAATAAATCTATCATTAAATAGAGCCTGTAAAAAATAAGATTATTCCAGAATGGTTAAATAACTTTACAATAAAAAAAAGCATATGCTGACAATCTGCTTTAATATTCCTCTTACATCTCCAACATCCTACTTGTTTTCTATACATTAAGTCAGTTCTATGTGGAGTAATGAAAGTTTTATGCATTAATTTCGAGGTAAACAACCTCCATTTTAATGAAGATGTAGCTTGCTCTGTAGATGATAATATATGCTGTTATCTTCTTCACTTGGATAATAACTGTTTATGGAATTGAAATAATCCCAGTAACTTTCATTGTAATATTTTGTAGGATTTTTAACTACTTTATATATTCTGGAAAAAGTCATTTCTCCAGTATTTTCTGATGCATCAGGATAATTAAAAGAAACAATCTTAGAAACAAAAGTTTTGAATATCTAACCACATTTCCTTATGTAAGTTAAATTTTGTTACATATTCTACAGTTTGCAATTTTTCTCTATCCATCATCTGAAACCAATATATCAGATTCCTCTCTTTAAATACATTGTTAATAAGTCAAAAGTACATATGTTGTTTTGTGTATATGCAATAGGAAACTATAAAAAAATCCATCCTTTATATACTAGATTTTTGTAAATAAAAATTTCTGAAGGAAGTCATTATCAAGGAAATATAAGTAGAATTAATTAGTAGATTTCGGTTATCCAGAATATAATCTTTTTTTAACCAAAGAAAGCTGTATATTGTGAAGCAAGTATATCAGATGATTGGATTTTACCCATATGCTTTCTTGCATCTCCTTCCATTTGGCATTATAATTATAATTATTATTTGACCAGATGATGCAAATATAATTCTAAATCTGATAAACCTATGCCACCAAAAGACTTATGTGGTGATTTAATGCTAATCTAGGTTTATTGAGATACCAAAGGAATCTCAGTATTAAATAATTAAGCTCTTTTATATTTTTTGGAGGAGAGAGAGAGAGAGAGAGAGAGAGAGAGAGATAAAGACTGTATTATATATAACAGTTTTGGTAAAATAATCATTTTAATTAAAGAAAGCCTCTCTTCCCTAGGAAAAAAAAACATTCCATTTATTAATGAGATTATTTATAATGGCTAAACTATTATTATAATTTACATTTATTATACTCTTGATGTTATCTGTTAACATTATCTCTAAACAATTATTGTTTTTATCTCCCACAAGGTATTTAGAAAATCTTTCTTCCATATTATAGGTACTAGAGTTTATAGGTACATTTTTTGTTTTATTTTCATTAAAAGTAAGTTTAGATTTTTATGCAAAGATTTTATTACATTAAAAACAGCTTTAAGAGAATCTTTATCATTTAAAGTCAAAAGAATATCATCAGCAAACAATAATATATTTTAATTAAATGTATTATTTGTCCACATACCTTTGATATCTAATCTCAGTCTTATATAGTTTGCAAATGGTTCGATAATTAAAATAAAGAGTAATGGGAACAATGGGTATCCTTGCTTAGTTCCCTTAGAAATTATATTGACTCTGAAATATATGAACCTATTTTCATATAAGAAAATCAATTTCATAAAGTAGATTTATAAGTTGTGAAAAGCATTTAGAAAAATTATATTACTCTAAAACCAAGAAAAGATAGTTCCAATTGACTGAGTTGAAAGCTCAATTAATGTCTAAACTTATCAATTTTAAGTTTTCTTTAGTATTATTTGTATAATCAATTATGATTAATATTCTTTTTATGTTATCATAAGTATTTCTACTTATTATGAATTCAGTTTGATCATTATTAATTAGATATGGAAGGAAATGTTGAATTGTAGTGGCATGAATCACCATAAATATTTTATAATCAATGTTTAAAAGTGAAATTGTTCTATAAGAAGAGTACTTTGTTAGGTCTTTATCAACCTTTAAAATTATAGAAATAAGTGTGTGCTTCCATGGTGGATGGACTTTTGTTAAATCTTTAACTGTTAAAAAAACTTTCAACAAAATATTTAAAGCTTCATTAGGCATGAGTTTATAAAGTTCTGGTATTATGCCATAATTACCAGGTGCTTTGTTAAGTTTTAGTTTATTAATTTGATTTTTAAGTTCTGACATTAATATAGGTCTATTATTTTTTTTATCTTCAGTCAACTTGTTTTTAGTATATTTTCTAATAAACTTTTTAATTATTTCCTGCGAGTTCATTATTGGATTATATTGATTATTTTTCTTTAAAGTGGGTTCTAAATATTCTTAAGATGTCTTCTATGTCAGTAACTTTTTTTTATCATTAGAAGAATACAGTTCCTTAATGTGATTAGATTTAGTATGCAATTTTGTCCTAGAAGATAATTTATTCATGGACTTTGGATTTAAGGTGTGATTAGTTAATTTAATTGTTCCAAATTTACCATAGCTTTATGGTTTAGGATCTCTAAGTATTAATTTGCAATTCATTAATTCCTTTTGTTAGGTTGTCTTGCCCTTTTTGCCTATCCAGTTTTAACTTATCTATTATTTCTTGAAAATCTATCAAATCCTTATCCCTTTGCATTTTCTTTAGAGCATACCAATTCATAATTTTACCATTTAGATATGCTTTTAAGGCACCCTATACATAAATCTCAGATATATCCTCTGTATAGTTTGTTTCAATAAAGGTTTGAATCTCTTAATTTAAACAATTCTTTAAAATCATTTTAAATTAGTTATATAAGCTGATATCCTCTTAATGGGAATGTTATTATTAGAGTTTAATATAAGTTCAAATGTTATAGCATTATGATCAAAAAGTGGGCATGAAACTACTTTCACTTTGCTTAATCTACTAGTTAAATCATTAGAAACATATACTCTTGTCTATTCTTGATTGAGTTCAATGTCTATGTGGAAAGTGAGTATAAAAAGTGATTCTGGGTCAGAAAATTCACTGATATCTTTAATCTGAAATAATTCTATGAAATTTATTAATGCCTTTGCTGAAGCTTATATTTTTCATTTGCTATTCGTATTAAAATCTTCTTCTTTTAATATGCAATTAAAATCTCCTGCCAAAATGATACTAGCTTTTTTCACTGTTTGGACACTTATACCAGGTATCCAGTGCCCATTATTAAGAGTATATAGTTTCCTTTTAATTTTCATTGTTACTGAACAAAACATGCCCTTGTCAGCACTATATGTGTTTAATATATTGGGCGTAGGTAAAAAGTTTCTCCATAAAATAGCTACCCATCTTTTTTTCTGACTATAATAAGAGGTGTTTAATACAGTGTAGTATCTAGTATTAAGTCTACTTATATCTTCTTGCATCAAATGAGTTTCTTGTAAAAATATAACCTGGGATATAACTACTTTTAGAGACTTATTTAAACTGCTTCTTTTACAACCATTATTTAATCCATTGATATTGTTGGCTGCAGTGGTGCAGCAGTTAGCATTGTCACCTCACAGCAAGAGGTTCTCCGGTTTTATTCTTGGCTGGAGTGCCTTCTGTGTGGAGTCTGCAGTGTCAATCAATCTGCAGACCAGTGATCCACTGTGGCAACCCCTAATGGGAGAAGCTGAAAGACATTGCATTTAATCCATTGATATTAGTGGAAATGAACTGTGTGCCATATAATAACTATAACATAAAAGGAAATTCATTTCATTATAGTACTCAACTGTAATGTGAATGATTAACCACTCAGAAAAATCTTAAACTGCCTGTTGTCTATTGTGACTCTGACATTCTTACTGTTGTTAGGTATACAGGTATTATAGAAATGATATTAGACACCAATAAAAACAGAATATTATATAAAAAATGAAACATAAGCTTTCCTTCCCCTCATGGAGTCTAACACTTATAGTTTGAATAGTAAAGCCATTCAAACTATCCCATCCACCAACATGAGCAAATTCAAGACCTTTTCTGCTACTTAGAAAAAAAGACATGTTATTTATGTAAATGGCACGCTCTAAAAAGATCACTAAACCTTTAAGTGTTAATAAACAAGTAAAACATGTGGTATGTTACCTATGTGTTTAAATTAGATAAGCTTGAATAATATAATGCAAAACAATAAATAAAGAACAAACAGTAACTTTCTGTAAGTCTGTCTCACTCTTTCTCTACAGAAACATATTTTTGTGACTCAGAAAAAATGTATTTGGTTTAGTACAGAGAACATGCCTAACTGCAGGTGCAAAGTGCTACCCATGTGAAAGCTATTTTGGGAGTAAGAACTATCCAAAGTACTCAGCAGATGATTTCCACTGTGCCACACAACCCAGTTTAAATGGATTATTTTTCAAACAAGTTTGCATTTTGCACAGATTATCTTGATTCCATGTTCTTCACTAGAATGGAAGGATGTTATTCTGAGGTGGTGAGCACTTGAGGGCATCCATAACTCGACCTGGTTGCAGTGAACAACCCAGAAAAGGCTCATCCCTAGCTCTGCAAGGCCACTGTATCTTCTTCTGGAATGGGATCCATATAAAATATATGTATATATACTTATTTAACTTATAAAGATTATTTCTACCATGACAATTTGGAAAACAATGTTATTCATGTAACTAAGATGAGTAGGTATGGTATCCCATGAAACATTACTAAATGTTAGGATTCTTCTGAGGTCACATACACAACATCACTTTTAACTATGTACTGTGTATGGATCTCCAAATGATACTGAGCTGTACTAATTTAAAAAGCATCTCTTTTTTCTAGACCCATATGACAAAGGCTCACCAAATCCTGACCTAAGATTTTCTTTTTAAAATTTGTGAAAACTAGACTGAGAATCAAGTCTAATGCATAACCAAGTAAACTGCTTGACAACAATTATTTAGAGCAAAAGTTGCAAGTCATTGGAAATTACTAAACTTTATTTATTGTGAGGTATAGCTTTTATAATAGATATACATATATATGGAATCTCTTTACTTCAAAGATTGTAATATTTATAAGTCAATCACAACTACACTTCCAGGATGGAAGGGGTCAGAGGACATAATGACATCAGTCAAACACTAAATTGGGTAAGAATTACAGTAGACCACAAAACACAAAGAACCTGCAAACTGCTTTGAGATTTCTATTAACACAACTCATTCAATGGTAACTGGGGTCCCAAAGGACAGAATGTGTTTACTTAGATGAACATGTACCAGAATTTTATGTCTTGTGGCTAAAACAGAGATGTTTATTTAGTTTGTGGAAAATAAGTGAACATCTTGAAAAGTCCAAAGGCACTAGAGTAGGCAAAAGACCACTCAACTATGTCAGAAAAGTGTTATTACGAGCAATATCAATCTGTTATTTCATTGGTATCCACAAAACATATATGCAACACAACACAAAACACTGATCTAAACACATATCAATGACGCCTGAGAAAAGTAAACCACAAGTCCTATTGCACTGCCGTGACTGATCAGCTTGCATGAGCAATGCAAAGCAAACAGTCCCTTTCAAACAGCAAACCCAAATCTTTTAGGGTGATACAAAAACCAATCCATTCCTGAGTTGCCTCCACAATGGGAGGCATCCACAGATGACATAGGGTGCATACTCGGTGTTTAACTGGAAAACTGATATGCACTTGACTGGATAAATATACTTCTTGCTTCAAAAGCATAGGTACAGCCTACCTTTATAAATTCCTCTATAATGCTTTTCATGTTACTGTACTGACAACAAGACACTATATATTATGCTAAACCAGAGATTGCAATTTCCATAATCTAACTAGTGATGTCAGATGCAAACATTATACCCATCAACAGTAAATGTAGAACACAGAAATGACACCCAAAGGCCAACCTGCCACACAATAAAGCTTACAACCAAAATATGAAAGCCAAGCTATGAAAAGAAGACAAGAAGCTTCGCCATTTTTTTTAAGTAAGTGCTTACCACATTCAAAATCAATTAGTGCAATTGAGCATGAGTCATCAAAGAGGCAAACCAATCTTTTTATTTGCTCACAAGAAATTAATAAGGCTATCTATTCCTTACATAGCCCATAAACAAAACAGCACACCACAGCCAACCCAACAATCCACAACCCAACAAAACAACCACAACACCAACCAAACCACACACAAACATCAAAGTGAGGAAAAAGAGAAAATCATCACTTGAAAATGCATCCAGCAAGAAACTCCATAGGTGATCCCCACCCCAAAAACCACCACCAGAGATCATAAATGATCCAGAAGAAAACAATTCAACCATAGGCATCCATAACACAAGCATAATAAAAGGAAACAGGAGAAATAAATATAACAAAAAGACATCATAAGACAAGTCCACATCTATTAAACTGGTAATAAGTGTGTAACACTGTAACTAAGCAACAACATTAATTAATAAAATAGCACTTCTGGAAAAAACTGTAATATGTAATTTATATATTGACCAAAAGTAAGTAAATCAATTTAAAAGGCTAATATTTCTATAAACCAATATATAAATGAATTAAAATAACAATTATAAAAGTAAGTAGGTGTAGGAAACCTGTATGCAGAAGCAACACCAATGCAAGACAAGTAACCAAAATATTATAATATTAGAAGGATTATTAAATATTTATTTCCCAATCCAATTTGATTATGTATGTTAAGTTTATATAGAAATATTTTAACTGTTCATTTTAAATATCAAACTAGAGAAAGAAGAAAAATAGAATGAAAAGTATTTACCTTGGTGAAAAATGCATCCAAGTTTTCTTTTTAATTTTAAGTATGTTAAAAGGAAAACATATACAATTATTACTGACCAAAAATAGCTGTATACTAAATTAACTAATATTGGAGTTTAAATAGTCATTTTTCCTTTAACATCCTTTTCTTTCATTCCTTTTCCAGATATTTATTTCAGCTTGTCATTTCAAGATGCTGTTGTTCCAATCCATATCTTCTATTCAAGCTGTTATAATTTTTGATTTCAAGAATGCCATAGCACTGTCTGTCTCCTAGAAGGTTCTGGTTTCATCGGAAGAAATATTTTAAGTATGGCTAGAAATATTAAACTTTGATCTGACTTTTCTTAAGTTTCTTTATTAAAGGCAAAAAAACATTTCATCTTGGACATCACAGCAGAAGAATAGTCATTGTCAAATCTTATTATTTTATCTTCTGACTTGATAGGAGATTTTGTCCAGGTTGTTTTTCAGGATTAATTTTTTGTCCTGTGATGAAAAACAATTCCACAATAGCAGATCTTGAAGTTGGACTATTTTTAGAGGAGGAAACATCCAAGGACCTGTGTGCTGTCTCAGTGCCATATGACATAGCTTCAGGTAAGTCAAGAATTTTAGGGAACCAGGATGTTAAAAAGTTTGTCATACTTTCTCCTTCAATGTTGTTCCTCCAAGACCTATTTTCTAGGTAATCTATTTTGTTAAGGAGTAGAGTAGTTAGTTTTAGTAAGAATTCAATGTTGTTTTCATCTTCAATCTCCCTTCCATGTTATTTAAGGCATCCTCCATCCCTGAGATTTGTATTCTCTTCTGGTTTAAAGACTCCTGCATTTGCTCCATTTGATTTGAACATTTTTCTTTAAAATTGTCTAACTTGTTATCCATTTTGTCCATCTTCAAGCAAAGTTCTTGTATGTTGGTAAAAACAGACTGAAATTCCTTCTTCAAAGATGAGTCCCAAGAGCGTGTTTTTGTGTGACTCATTCTGGATTATAAGTGAAGAAATTTTCTTGACAAAAATTTGACAGGAAAATATTAGTATATGAAAATAATTTTTTAATATTATCCTTTAGAAGAAATCAAAGTAGCAATATTTGGTTACAAAATGAATAGGATAACTTAGAAGTAAAATTTCCTGTCAGAAATACAATAGCAGAGCAGGTGAAATCTCCTTCTAAGGATAAATGAGGCTGCACCAAACTTACACCAACCAAAAGAAATTTATTAATAAACAGAAAAAAACGTAAGCGCTTTCGCGATAACTACTATCGCTTCATCAGACAAGTGAGTTAACTTAAAATATTAAGTGCATCCCTTGTGTCTAGTGGTGCTGCAAAGTGCTAAAACTCTGCTGAGGAATAGAATTGTGAATTGAGGATACATAGTTTGATGGTTACCCTTCTTTTTTAATTTAATTATTTTTTAAAGACATACTGTAATATATAGGAGGATCCCTGATGTTAAATGGTAGTCTAGAGGAATAAAGCTTTGTTACAGAGATGTTTGTGAGCACCATGAGTAAAGGGTTTCAATCTTTTAAGTGCCCTTATGGCAATACGTAAAGAGTTTCCATGGTGTCTAGTCCCTCCCCCCCAATATTGCAGGATTTGGTCAGTAGTCCAGGGGAATGTGGACATATATGGCAGTCCCCCCCACACACACACACACACACACACACACACACACACACACACACACACACACACACACACACACACACACACACACACACACATACACACACACACACATGCACACACACATATACACATACACATGCATCTACCCTAACTATTGCCCAACTAACACCTATACTACATACACCCAGACAATCACAAACACACACAACACACACACACACACACACACACACACACACACACACACACACACACACAAACACACACACACACACACACACACACACACACACACACACACACACACACACACACACACACACACACAAAACCACACCTCCCTCTGCAGATACTCATACATGCAGTCACAGACATGGATACACATATATCCCACCACCATTATCTGTCTGCTAAAGCAATGGGTGAATTGCCAAGGTGACTTAAACAGACAAGCAATTCTCTAAATGTTTCAGCTATGTAAATGCTTTCCTGCAAGTATTTCTGTGGAGAACACATTCTCACAGAATGCTTCATTAACATATGCAATAGGCAAGAGAGACAGACAGTCCTCCATGGTGCTGCACCATTTTAGGGCTGTCTCTAAATTGGAAAGAGCTAGGCTAACAAGTTGCAATAGCCGTTCTGAGTCATGATCTATGAGTATATCACAACTAGCAATAAGATGTGCAAATATTTTCATTTCGGTGTTACAAAACTTACATTTGTCTGTAATTCCTACTTCTTGTATAGATTTTGAAACCGTATTTGTACATAGTAAATTATCACAAGGTGCCATTATTAACCTTTCAACTTTAGATTAAATTTACCGGTACTTAACCATTCCTGCATCACATGATCTTGAGCAATACTTCACTGTTCCAGCAGTTCCCTATACTCGTCTCTATAATTGTGGGCTTTCCATTTTTTTTCTTTTTCTTCTAGTCATGATCTTTATCTTCTTTAATTTTTTGGTACCTTCTGTTTCTACCTGTTGTTGTTACGTTAATGTTAACTGATCCAAAGTTTAGGTTAGTGAATACCTAAACATTGACCTGGTAATATCAAAAAATTAAAACAGCAAATGGTCAATTTAATGTAGGGAATGAATTCCCTTGGCTGCAAAAAAAAAAAAAAAAAAAAAAATTAAACCAAAATACAGTGCAGGGCTTTGCCCCCTGCACCCCACGATGTGGGAGGCTGTGCCCCCCACACATCCCTAACTAACTATACCAACTCCAAGATCGGTCTGCAGTGGGGAAAGGGGCAAAATCCACATAATGGCCAAGGGAATTCTTTCTCTGCATTAAATCAGCCATTCACGTTTTTTTGCTTTCACTATTACCAGATCGACATTTAGGTATTCGCTAACCAAAACATTCGATCAAGTAATAGGAACCTGTTGTTGTCCACTTCTAGTTTAATTTGCATATCTGCTTCTTTTCAAAATGCTTCTGCTACTAAGAACAAAGATTATACTTGTTTTCTTCGTGGTTCAGACTTTCACTTTGTTTAGATATGATGACATCAGTAAAGTTGTATCTAGTCTCTTAACTGCAGACCTTTACATATTGTCAGTTGCAAGGAGACACATACCTCCTTCAGACTGAAAGAAGTGTAATCTTGCTATGTCTTGTTTTTCATGTATCATTTAATAAGCATTAATCCGCTTTCTTGTTTTTCTGTCCAACTGATCCAACACTTTTTTTGGGGGGGGCAGTCAATCATACCAATGATGTGTAAGATGTAAGTTAGAACTAGAAGAACAAGGTGTATTACAGCTTTAACTTTAATCCTAATTATCAGGACAATTTTCAGTATTAGGTTAGTCTTCTAAATATTTCTTAACTAAGCTTTGTTTACATTTGCTCATGTTGTATTGCTGACCCTTCATCTATTCCCACATATTTACAATCCCTTTTGTTCACGTTTTTTATTTAATTTCCTCTCTCAGGTTGATAATTTATTGATTCTTCAGTTCTCCCACTATAAATGTTGCTTTTACACATTTATCATGACCAAATTGGCAATTCTTCTATAATCTGAAAAAGTTTTAATAATTTGCAATTGCACTTTTAGTTGCTTGTCTAATGATCTATACAATTTTAAATCATCCACAAAAAGTAGATGAGAATCATTTGGCAAGGCTGTTTTCTGGAAGTAAAGATGTGACCAGATCCTAGGTCCAGAATCCAAATGCTATTTACAGACAGTCTCTCTCTCTTTCAGCTTTTCCCGGTTAGGTTTTGCCACAGCGGATCACCTTGTCCAGTACCGTACATCAAAGTAAGACTTCAGCACACCATGTGTGTGGATCAGCTGTGAGTGTTACTCTAACATGGTGTAGGTCACCCATGCTAACAACTCACACCACGGTGTGGTCTGCCCCTACCAGGTTTGGAAATACTTGGCCCATGTTATTCCAAAGAGGAAACTGATGGGATGATGCCACCATGTTGAGATACATTGTGGGAAGGAACGTGACTGTGACGTGACTGTCTGGTCATGACTGCCAGGTCCACATCAGATGGACCAGCAGTGGAAGTGTGTGCACATTGGGGCATAGATGTTAATGCCCGATGGGCAAGGTTTGCTGGGGGCCTACCTCCTCCATGTGGCAATTCACTAAGCACAGTCAGGGCATGCAGAACCATGCTTGTGCTATGGCACTGCTATAGTACTATCATGGCCAGGGATTCTGTGGACCATGCCACAGATAACATACGATCATTCAGTGCAGCCAGTGATGCCATTATCTCACTGTGTCTGCATTCCTGTCCTTTGCACAGCACACCTAGTTGGTGTGCAACATGATCCATGGCACAGGCAAGTGAACTGATGTCAGATCCATGACATGCTGGGCATGTTCTTTTGCCTATAGGAGTGGATGATCACCATGTGATATGTGCCCATGCACATCAGCTGCATGCCTACATCTACTGCAGTGGGCAGTAACAATGTGCTGTGGAGAACTGTCAGCATCACTTGCAGTCTCAACATGGGTCTGTAGTCCACAGGTTTCATCTTGTCCACCATCTGAGGTCCTCACATTCTCAGAATGGCTGGATATGTTTTTCTCCACATCTGAGGCTACCATCACATCCACATGACTGTCACTATCTGTGCCAGACTGTATATCTGTGTCAGTGTCCTGTGTGCCAGGAGACGTGCTACCATGCTGAGACACATCAGATCCCACATCAGGATTAGTGGATGGGCTAATGGAGGATAAAGGCAGTTGATATGCTAAAACAAGAGATAGATGCCAAAGATCAGGACTATGTGCTTACATCACATGCTGGATATCATTAATGACATATGACACATGTATGTCACTGCAATGTTGCAGATAGTAATGACTTACCATGAGGTCTTGTCTGTTTATGGGCCATGTCATCTATATATAACAGGGAGTTGTCAATTATTTTACATATCCAACATACTTATCAGTAAAAACTATATCCAGCATACTTGACATATGTGAGGAATACAACCATAACACACACCTGACAAGTCCTTATGGGAAGACTGTGTGGGAGGAGAGGGATGAACTGCAGCTGTTGTCTCTACTACTACTATTAGTAGGGACTATGACTAGTGACCTCTCTATTACTTACCTTCAACTACTTCTAACTTTTTTCTACCACACCATTTCAGGAAGGGTCAATTGTATAACTGCTGCTGAATGTGTCTTAAACCTGAATGTAATGTTATGTATATATAACTTTGAAAATAATGTTATGTTTTGTAAAGTGTTTTATAGTAAGCTAGTACTATATGTGCTAAATGCTGGTATTGCTTATGACTGTAATCTGCTTGAAACTAGCATTTACTAGTATATATGCTAGTTTCAATATATATATATATATATATATATATATATATATATATATATATATATATATATATATATATGCTATATATTTACTGTATATATGCTGGCATGTTGTGGGTTCAGTTTCACATAAGGGAAACATATCATTATATTCTTATCATTGTGTCTTTCACACATTGTCAGAAATCCTGCTCTACATACCTGCTTATTGATATTAATGGTTATTTTGTGCATGCTTACGAATAACTCTGTTATTCTTCGAATTTCATAGTTTGTCAACAGCACCTTACAATGTTATGTGTAAACTTTGGAAAGACTTATATTTCTGCCAAAAAGTTTTGTGGCATGTGCTATGATTTCAGAAATTGCTTTCAAGTGTATTTTTTTCATTCGTTATTAAATTCACTTCAAAACACCTCACATTTATCTTTGGAGAGAGTCAGATGATCAGACATACAGTTGAAATGCAGCAAAGGGAGACACAGTATTGTTTGCATTTGATTTTGATGTGCAATTTGCCAAAGAATAACTTTACATGTAGTCTTTCTACATGCATTTCTGTGTCCCTGATGTACAGCACTTTGTGTTTGTCTGTTAGCAGAAGCTATGTGATACATGACACTGACCCACTGTCAAAGGAAGCAAGGTTTTCACTTGCTGTTACTGGTCATGACCACTGTGCTGACATGTTCATTCTTGCAAATTATTTACCTAAATGCCCGTTATGTTGTCCATTTTGTAAAAGCCGTGATCCATATTAGTAGCTCATCCTTGCACCACAAGTCTTTTTACTGTATTTGCAATGCACATGCTCTCAGGCAAGCTGGATTAGCTAGACAGGTAGGTGTTAAGGTTAAAGTGTGGACATAGCTTACATTTGGATACTTGAATCTCAGGTCCTTCACTCTGTGTTCAGTTATGGCCAAAGATGTAAAGAACTGAATGTGTAACAATGCAAAATTTGTATGGTGATTCTGTGATGTTTTTCAAAAAGCATTTTTAGAACCTGATCTGAGCAATGGCAATGTTTGTTTGTGTCTTTCGGCTTTTCCCGGTTAGGGGTCGCCACAGAGGAACTCCAGTCTGCTAATGATTGGCAGTAGAGTTTTACGTGCTGGCTTGCCGGGCCTAATGCACAACCTTCAACGAAGGAACGCCCGTTCACGCATGTCGCCACACAGAAGACGCTCTAACTGAGAATTGAACGGGCAACGTCTAACTGTGAGGCGACAATGCTACTGCAGCAATGGCAATGTATATCACTGTTATTTGAGGATCACATCATTTATAGTTGCTATTTTCTTTTTGCAGGTTCATAGGTTCATAGGTAGGTACTAGGCTATCGGCCGAAGGGCCTACGTAAGCCTAGCCAACAAGGTTCCCTGGCTTATGCCACCCAAGAAAGTTATCTTCCTGTGCCACTGTCGAGCAGAGACACAGAAGTGATCCCGGGGTGTATTTCCTATTTCCCATCCACTCATCAAGATTTTTCTTGAAGAGTGCTAATGAAGAACTTTGCTTGACATAGATGGGTAGCCTGTTCCAGAGTATGGGAAGTCTCTGGGACAGGAATCTATCCCTCCAGCATGTCCTGTTTATTGTGGTGACAAGGTTTAGGTCCCTAGAGCATGTAGCTTGGAGGGACTGGGATTTCTTTAAGTGTAGCATGTCCAACAGCTCTGGGTTTGACATAGCTTTATATGTTAGGCAGAGATCACCTCGGAGTAGGTGATATGCTACGGAGTAAAGCTGGAGTTTTTTGAGACGGTCAGTGTAGGGCATTTGTTTGAGGCCAGTAATCCTCTTTGTGAGGTACTTCTGTGGCCTTTCCAGCTGCTGCAGATGTCTTGTGAGGTACATTCCAAAAGGGGCATTGTACTGTATAATGGGTCTAATGAGTGTCGAGTAGAGAGGAACAATGACCTCTTTTTTCCTGGATGAGAACCCTTTTATGATGAGGTGTGCCACGTAGAAGGACTTCCGTACTACTGTGGCGATGTGACTATCAAAGGAGAGACTACTGTCCACCTGGGTCCCAAGGTCTCTTACCACACATTCGATGTTAAGTAGATTGCTGCCTATGTGGTAGTTCATGGGTACAGAGTTTTTACCAAAGGGGATGACAATGCACTTTTTGGCATTGAGCTTGAGGCCATGGCTCTGACACCAGGCATCTGTCTCAGCGAGGCCCTTCTGTAGGATGTCTATATCATTTGGGGACTTGACTATGGTTCCTAGTTTGCAGTCATCTGTGAACTTCATTAACCAGAGACCTTCTGTGTTAGCCTGTACTTCAGAGAAGTAGATACCAAACAGGAGAGGTCGCAGGACGGAACCCTGTGGTACTCCACTTGTCACTGCTTTGAGGTCAGATTTGGAGTCTGCAACTTTTACAGTGTGGGTTCTGTCAGTGAGCCAGTTGGCAACCCATCTTGTGACGTAGGGATTTATACCTAGCTTAGTGATTTTAGCTATAATTCCAGAATGGGGGATGGTGTCGAAAGCCTTGGTGAGGTCAAGATAGGCTGTGCGAACCACCTTACCCTCATCTATGGCTTTGGTGACTGCCTCAAAGAAGTTGATCAGGTTCAGGAGGCATGATCTGCCTTTCACAAACCTGAACTGGGTAGGATCCAGAGTTTGGAGGTTACCAATGACTTTGTTAATGAGTTCCATGATGATATGGTGCATGGCCTTGCAAACAAGGCTCGTCAGGCTAATAGGGCGATAATTCCCAGAATCAGTGGTGGCTCCCCCTTTGTGGAGTGGGATAACTGCTGCTGTGCACCATTCAGTGGGCACAAAGCCTGATCTAAGGCTATTATTAAACATGGTGCTTAAGTGGGGAGCCAGTTCATTCTAAAGTTTGTGTAAAACGCAGCCTGGGATGTTGTCCGGTCCCATGGATGCTGTGTTTTTGGCTTTAGAGAGTACAGCTTTTACCTGCGTAGTTGTGATTACAGGGACTCTGCATTCTTCCTGTATAGATATGGGGCCTTTAGGGGGTGAGAGGGGGGTAAAGTTAGTACTGACCCTATCTGCTAGGATGTTGGCAATATCAGTTGGTTCTGTAATTTTCATGCCATTGTGCTGTAACTCAGAGCAGATCTGGGTGTTGCCCTCAAGATTCTTGACATAGCTATATAATGCTTTGTGGTTGTCCTTAAAATTAGTGGCGATTTTGTTTACATAGCTAGCTTTGGAGGATCTTATAAGGGATCTCAGCTTTTTACTGAGGCTGACCAGGGAGCTCCTCCACTCATGGGATTTTACTCTCTTTTGCAACAGTTTCTTCCTTCTGTTGTACAGTTTGTTTATGGCAGGGGACCACCAGATTGGCTTCCTTTTTTTGGAGGATAGCGTCTTGGTTCTGTTTGGGATAGCATGATCCATGCACTCGTGTAAGTGCTTATAGAGTGCATTTGTGTAGGATTCAGCAGTCGTAACTGTATTGTCCATCTGCATGAGTGTCATGAAGTTCACCACTTCTGTCTTAAGAAGCATGAAGTTGGCTTTGGAGAAATTTTTTACCATGGTTTCCTTAATGGGGGGTGGGTGCGGGATGTGGATATCTAGGGTGATTAGCTTATGGTTGGATCGGACCAACGAGGAGTTGACTTCAGGTGTGGAACACCGGTCACTCATGTTGGTAATGACTAGGTCTAGGATATTGTTGCCCCTGGTGGGGGTGTGGATAAGTTGATCCAGGGCATTGGAGTTTATGAATTCCAGAAAGCATTGAGATAAGGAGTTGGTACACGAGTAGTTTACAAAGACAGGATCCGTATTCATGCCCTGTGCATCAAGTGGATGCACAGGCTGGAGCAGCGGAGAGAGAAAGGTATGTTGTTTACTTTGTCTGTTTTGTTAAATAAAATGCATCTGATCCTTGTTACAGCCCCACATTTTTGACATTACTATGTATATTGTTTATAATACAAGAATATCTATCATGCATTAGTAAGGCAAGTGCAATAATCATGCTATACCTGTGGTTATGAACCTGACTGAAATACAAATATGTTTAAATAGGTTTGCTATCAAAACATAGAATGAAGGTTCGTCGAATACAGGAATGTCAAAAGTCATTAGGCTACCTCCAGTGTTGCTGACCTTCATTACTACGAGTGTTGAGTACAGCGAATGTCATTGTGCATTCGCATATATGTAGTAGATGATTCAAGTAGGGATCATGCTACAGTGGAGATTGGGAAATTACCCTTTTCCCCACTGTAGTGTTATCTTGGAGTTGGAATATATAATTTTCAGGGGTATAGGGGGTGCAGGGGGGCTTGCCCCCCTGCTAAAAGGTTACATGATGTGATTTGCAGTACTGAACTGCAAAAGAAATGTCAAAAGTGCAGATGCGATCTTTTTGCTACATGCACTTCAATATTCTTAACTCATTAGTATGCAGAAAGTGGGTTTGCGAAGTAGAGTATTTGAAGTTTTTTTTTTTGTGTCATTCGAAAATTTGATAGTAAACCATTTAAATATCATTTAGCAGCAAGCCATGTTTTCTGAAGATAGTTTTTGAAATGCAGGCAACATCTTAAATGACATACAGATTTTGAAGTGGATATTTTACATGCAAGTCTGTAGTACTTTGCCTGTTGTTTCTAATGGATGTTTTGGTATACTTGTAGGTGTGATTGTGGCTCCCAGTGACCATTCTATTGTGTGTAGTCTGCCTATTCACATACTGAATGTGCATCTTCTTTGGCAGTGTGCCTACTGTTGTTGGCAGCAATGTGGCATACCCATTAGTTCAACATTGGTATTGTATCTGCCTACAACACCTTTGATAGCTTTGTTAAAGCATACTTGTATCCTGTGTTTGGGGAAACTTGTGCACATAGGCATTTCTTTGCATCATTTCATAATCAGCAAGCATCATCAGGCTGCATGTATTTTGCAGTATATTGCTAATAAATGTAGGTATGCCACACATACAGTTGTAGACATACAATACTGTTTGTACAAATATACCAGATTCTCATGTGTCACAGACTGTGAAGTGTTTATGATTGAACATTATTCCTATTTGGTAGTGTTGTATTCCTTATACTGATGTGGGGTCACCCAATGGCTTTGCTGCCTGGCTCAGCTGTTTGTCATATGACTTGAATATTTTCCACATTATTGCCATCTCACTTTGTTTTCATTTTAACAATGTCAATTGGTGGCTGCGTATATATAACTCATTACATGGAAAGACTACAGTTTGCATTCACACACAGACATAACTGTTTAGGGAACACATACAAGGGAAAAATAATGGAAATACTGATATCCTGTCAGGCACTCAGCTGGACAGCTTAATGAGGCAGACATCATTATTAAACAGTGCAGGTCCCAATATGTATGTTATGTTGTCATTTTCAAACTTTTCTTTAGTCAAATTACAGTTATGAAAATGATTCATGAGGCAGTGTGAGGACATGCATCCCTTCAAATATCAGGATATGTTATGTCTGCTTGCTTTGTCTATGTTTGCCATGCTTAAAGCAGGCCAATAAACAACTCTTCAGGTCATGTCATGATTTTCACTGGTAAGCTGTGTTATGCATGCTATTGCACAACCTTGATTAATCTGCTCACATTCTGTGATGGATACAGTGTCCCTGACATGTTCTGTTATTGGACATGTCCATAAGGATGGATAATGTGACATAGGGAAGGTGTATGTTTGAGGAGCTATCTGCTAGCAGCAAATCTGTTGATTATAATTACAATACTTGCTAATGTTTGTGCCATTTATCTAGGACTGTGTTTTAGATGAGGACTTCAGTGAATGCTAATACATATATTCTTTCACATATTCTGATATGAAGAACTCACATGAGGATGGGATGTTAATTAATGTAACTTAGATTGCAGATGTGTACATCAATTTCAGTTTGATGGCACTATGATCTTCACTGCAATGTGCGGCCTGACAGATATTTGCTTTTCATTGTCATGGTTCTGATTACTGACATGCATCACATGTGGTGGTACAGTAAACTATGGTCATGGCGTATTTTAACATTTCATGAGGACTGTTTTCTGCCTGTTCATTGTGTCACAGTAGGTACGTTATGCAGACAGGTAGTATCAGGTATGCATATGTAATTTCTGTCCTGTGTTGTGAGTCATCTTGACAGAGAATGGGACCTGTGGATGATCACCAATCAGACATAGATTACAAGCATATGCCAGGCCACTGCCAGAGTCCTCAAATGACGATGACCATGGCAATGATGAGGATGACAAGAAGGAAGCTGGACCTGCATGTGCCATCATTCCAACAGCACTCCAGAGAAGACAATGCCAAGAACAACAGAGATGATTACTGGGAGCAGATCTGGCAGGTGGTGATTAATGTGTTTTGTAAACAGATGAGTGACATGATGAGGATGTTTTTTCAGGATATGGCATAGACTATGCATGACTTATTAGGGGAGATAGGTCGAGAGATCATTCATGATGTTCATCCCAATCAGGGTGTTCCCTCATGTTCATAAGTATTGTCTGTGTGCTCCACTTGTGTAGTGCTGCCACCATGCTGTTTGTCATATCAGTGACTGCACTGTATATGCACTGTTGTGCATGCATACTAGTTAGCTGCCATGCTTAATGTGTTACATGTGCAAACATACAATGCAGATATTGTAATGTGACATCTAATTATGTTTCAATGTGTGCATGAAACACATTAACACATTACACTTTCCTTCCACATTCAGCTGACCATGCATTATGGCAGTTAACAGGCAGCTATTGCTGCAACAATTGCACTATAAACATGTGTTTTACTGACAGAAACTTATAGACAGCACATGTTGGCCACAGTCCAGCACTACCACAGTGGTATGCTTAAGATTTCTGTATTGTGTATCATGTATGTGCAATAGAAGGACATGTCACTGCTCATGTATTTTGGATGACAGCTGTCATGCTGTCCCACTGGCATGATATCATGTTGTGTGGTATGTGCTGGCAATGCTGATGCTATGTTGGTTCATATAATGGTATGTCATATATGTGGGCAGTTCTCCTTTCCTGACTGCACAGAAAACCAGTTTAACATTCATGTATGCACGGTGGTAATGATAATTTATACAGTAACAATACAGTATGCCGTATTTGGTCTTTGTTACATTTTCACATCCATTCATTATTCACATAAGTTCACACCTTTCAGCAAATAGTGTACACATTAAATGATGTACGCATGTGTCTCTGTATATAGTCTGATCTATGCTGAAACACCATTGTACCTTTAACATGTAAACATTCATTGACTTATCATTGATGTGCTGTAATGATGCTCATAGAACTGTCCTCTACTCAGTAATGAGAGGGTCTGTGATGTATACGTACAGTAGTTTATTCCATATTGCCATGACAGTATATAAGTATGTGATGCAAATTCTTAGCTTGCTTATCTGTGCCTATCGATGATTGCACAATACTGTGAATGTTTGATTTATATATGTCCATTTTTGTTGATGTCAGCAATGCAGTCTGCCCATGTGACATACATTTGCCATTTCCTTAAATGCATTTTGGGTTGGCTTCAACAGCACCCCCTGTGGTGTACACAGGTATTTGCAATGTGTAACCTTACCTTGTTGTCCTGCTTTATCATTGTCTTCCTTGATGTGGGCCCAGGATGTCCACCTCCCTTCCACCTTTGTACTTATATAATATATTTTGATGATATGTTTGCTTTTGTCGCAGTTATTGCCCACTGTCATATATTAGTTTATTTACAAGGTCAACATGTGCCAAATATATGACTATTACACAGATGCAGGATATATGCATACAAAACACTGGCTACTGTTTGCAATATATCCTTGTTCTAGGTACTTGTTTGTTAACTATTGTACTTTGTTGAATTTCATGTGCACAACTTGATATTTTTTTAAGCTGTAGTGTTAGATATGTGAACATATTCTTACATGCCATTGGTGTGTGTATGTATATTGACATTACTTTCATTTATGCTCCATTTAGGTCACTCTCAGTCATACATATACACCTACACCTGTGTGTTGCCTTTGACATTATGTGCGTCACATATATGCATTCTATTACATGTTTGTTTAAGATTTCTATAACTACCTGTGTATGTAGCAGCAAGTTTGCTCCTTTGCTACAGTACTGCTGTTTGGCACTGTACTTGGTTGTTTCACATGCATGGTCAGAGGTTCTGTTCTGTCCTCTGCTGGAATTATCTAGCATTCCAAAGATTTGCATTTGCTCCTTTGTGATGTTACTTGGCTTACACTTGCACTGGTGACAGATTACTTGGATATGCATTTATTTGTCTAATATGTACTGTGAGTCCTATTTGTTACCCTACAACATACCATTGGTTGTACAGATCCAGGAATGACAATTTGCAATGTGTCATAGTGTGATGGCGCATAGGAAGATATCTTTTTCTGCATTTAACTATGGCTGGTATGCATCCCCACTCTGTTCGACAACTTTCTATTGCCAATGTTTTGCAGTGTGTTGCCTGTGTAACTTGCTGTTTTTTTTCCAGACTATTTCTATCATATATTGTGATAATTGTTTTACAGGTATACCTGCTGTGATGGCCTTATCCTCCTCTTTACCTTTCTTTACCTCTCCTTCTGTTCTTAAAAAAGATAGAAAAGGGGCCTATTCCCACCAAAAAAAAAAAAAAAAAACATTTCTCTTGCCCCTCTGACTTTCCCTCAGATTTTCCTATTCCAACATACCTCTTGTTATGTCCTTCTTCTTCACCCATACCCTATGTCTGCTTTTCTAAGTTCCTTTGGGGTGTGTATTACCTGTGTTCCCCAAACATGTCCCTCGCACATTGTTAGCTAATGTTAGCTGCAGCAATGTGGTCATGGTTTCCCTTCATCCATACCTCTCAACTATCCAGATTTTTGCAGAATGTCCAGATTTTTGCCTCATATTTTTGGTCAGTTCTTCAGAAAATTTGTGGCTTTCTGGCAAATCACTAAGGACTGAAGTCACTAAATAATGACATACATTTGAGTTTCAGTCATCATATCCTTCAGAAAACATATGCTAAAACAAATCCTGTTGTTCTAGCAACTTTCTAAGTTTATAAGAGCAATATTTAAAATCTGTCCCTATTTTCAGGCCTTTGTTCCCCCATTATTTTTGGCTTTGTCCAGATTTCCTGCGACAAAAAGTTGAGAGGTATGCTTCACTTTTATTATTTTTTTATTAGAAAATGTATGGATTCTGTTGGAATCAGTAAGTAATAACATATTTTAATAATACCAGACTTACAGAAATATTACATAGCCATCTGTAAGCTTACTGAGTTATAGATATGTATTTATGAATGTCAGGCTGCTTAGATTGTGAGATTATTTTCGTAACTTTGACAGCAATTTTTCATTACTTACAGATTACCTGCAAGTAATATACATTTCCCCATTAATATTGAGATACTACGTTGTGTGCTGAGATATTCTGAGTTCACTATGGCATATTTACATATTACATAGTTATCTGCAACTTTTCCTCAGATATCAGTGTAATGTGCCAGATTCTGCAAAGTTTATGGAATTTAGCCTTTAGTCTATTAAGTAAATAGCTTAATGGGTTGAGGGCAAGGCAAAACAGAAGTGATGACAAGAGAGGGCATTAGAAATCCTAGCCAAGATGGCTGCCTAAGCCCAAAACTCTGGTTAGGGCCTGCAGAAATTTGGATAAAATAATATTCTCAAAGAGAAAATAAAAACAAATCAGAATGAAAGTAGTGTGAGCAGAAAAAAAAGATGAACAAAGGGCTGCTTTTAAACTATGAATAAGGAGGAGCAACTGTGCTTTTTTTTTTTTTTTTTTTTTTATTTTTTTTTGAAAAGATAATCACAGAAGGCCCAGATTTAAATGCCTTGAAAGAAATAACAAAACAGCAGCAAAAAGAGGTAGAAAGACAACAATGAAAGCTGCAAGATCTGGGAGAAGATAAAGCAAAGATTAAAGCTGAGCTGGCAGAAAAGATGGATAATCTTGATAATCTTGAAAACTACTCAAGAAGGAATAACATCAGGATAATTGGAAAGTGAGCAACAGTGAATTGGATCAATTTGTAATGCAGCTATTACATGAGAGATTTGTGATACCAGGAAATAAATAAATGTTAATAAAGAGAATTCAGAGAGTGACAGCAGCAAGCAGAAGCAGGAAGTAGACCCAACTTGTTTTGGCATGTTTCCATTCTTTTGTTGTCAAAAATGAAATAATAAGGCAAGCAAAAGTATTCATGCATCTTATTTTCAGAAATGTTCATGAAGCTGGTCGGGGATTACTCGGACACACTCTGAAGTGAAAGAAGGCTGTGCTGGACGTAATTCTAGAAATACAGCAGGAAGGGGAATGGTTCAGGCTACACAATATGGAAGATATTCAAAAGTTTAATCAAGGCATAGCAAACAGCTAAAAAATGCAGGCAATAGAAATATGAACTGTCTGCAAAATGTACTAGCAGCATATTCTTAGTTATAGGGAGGTGACACAGAAACAGTGGGAGGGCTTGGAATGCCAGATGTTGAAACCACCACAGGGAAGGACACAAGTCATGAAAGTGCAGAAAGGCTACAAATCAGTAAAAGATATGAGCAGGAAATACAAAATCATAAAGACAACCACAAGGAGATGAGAAAAGAGATAAGATGATGGAGTGGAAATAAGTGAAAGAGTTATATCAAAGGGACAGAAGAGCAAGAAGTCTCTCCAAAGGGATAAGTAAGCAAAAAATCACAGAAATAAGCAGAAATAGGGAAGGGAAAGCTCTAAGGAGATGGGCAGATGGTGTGTCATATGGTTCAGGTAACTTAGAGGTGAACTGCTACACAAATGAGGGACTAAGCAAGCTGGAAAGAAGCATTTATGATAGTTGACAGAGCTGAAGAGGTGAAAGGCAGGACTATAGAAGGATTGAAAGTGACCACAGATGGAGAGAAGCAATAAATAAATGGAAAGAATGGAAACTAAAAGGCAGGCGACTGACCGCAGAGCAGGAAGGATATAAATGAAACAGATCCTTACCTTGTGAACCACACTCCAGGGAAACACAGCACCAAAACTTCACAAACAGTGGGAAGAAATAAATCAATTTTCAGGGCAATGATAGGTACAGCAGTTAAAGGAGACATACGGGCCTGCTTCCAAGGTAAAAGTTACATTTTTTATAACTACTTATTGATGTACAATAAACTGCAGTTGAAATAAGTTTAATATCTAAGTCTTAGAAAAAAATAATAACTGCTGAAGCAATGACTGGAGGGCATGAAATGGAATGTATAGGGTAAATAATGGAAGGTAAGGTAAAGAACAACCTGCAGACAAATGTGAAGTAATAGAATGGTATGAGTAAGGTGCCTAGTAAGGAGCTATAAAAACAGAGTATCAAAAAAATGAAGCTGTGAGCAACAGGGGAAGGAAAGACCAATAAATGGGAATTCTGCAATATGAAAAGTTTGTGACATCAGTACTTGTTCAGCATGCAACATGAGGGCCCATGTCCAAGGCATGCCTGTGTACATGCATGAGCCAAAAGACAGGGATCCAGAGGCTGGGGCTGTGGAGGAGGTGTCCTAGGGCAGGCAGCTCACAGTGTAGACCCAGAGAAAGGGTTTTGCCAGTTTTTAGCAACTGGTAAAGAAGGGAGGGGTGGGCAAAAACAAGGAAATATAGTTAATTACATGGAATATTGGGGATTCATCAAATCCTATCAAAAGAAAGAGAATACATGGAAAGTTAAAGATGATTGAGTGGGGCGGCATTGTTTCATTACAAGAAACAAAACTGAAAATTAGAGATGGGAAAAAGATACTGTGTTAATACTACTTAAAAGGAGAAATTGGTTCATAGGTTCATAGGCGTGTACTAAGCTAATGGCCCTGGAGCCTTTACAAGCCTAGTCAATAGGATTACCCTGGCATCGTGCCACCTGAACTTAGATCCCAGTGCCTCTGTCAAGTAAAGCCACTGGAGTGATCCATGGGGTGAATTTTTTATTTCCCATCCACTCATCAAGATTTCTCTTGAAGATGGCCAGTGAAGTGCTCTGCTTGACATGTATGGGAAGTCTATTCCATAGCATGGGCAGCATGAACAACAAGGCTGGAGGAGGAGGAAAGTGGAGAGTAGGAAATGTGTTTCATAATGGGATTCAGACAACCACAGACAAGTGATAAAAAATGGCTAGGTAGCTGGATCATCTGGCAGGGGAGGCTGCCAGGTGCGCATTGCTCAGTAGGCAATATATAGGTACCAAACAAGAATGTATTTATTTTATTTATTGCATTTGTTGACTAGGAAAGTCTGACTGGGCACAGAGTTCCCTTTTCAGGGGAAGCCCGGGGAGAAAAGCTCCAAATGATACATATTAGATAAAGATTTATACATACTATAGGAAAACAGCATTGAATGAAGAAGTATTCTGCAAGACCTTTCTTGCTAACTTGGCACAAACAAGAAAAGATAGAACAGACATAATGGTGGTGGTGGGGGGGGGCCACAATGTCAGCATGGAAATAAAAAGACATGGTATGTAAGGAGGGAATATAACAAAAAGATAAAAGATGAGACAAGAACTAACCCAAGGAATGAAAGAAAAAGGGTGGCTGGACATTTTGAGAAAAAGATATCCAAATGAGATGGAATACACCTTTACAAGAAATATTGTGGTACGGGCAAGTAGGTTGGAGAGGTATTTAGGGAAAGAAAACCTAATGGAAATAACAGAAGTGATCCAAATACAGGAGAGACAACTATCAGATCATGCAGCAGTGAGAGTAAGTGTGCAGAAACAAAAAAAAAAACAATGAGAAGGAGCAAGAGGTGGGATAACTATAAATGGAAGGAGACACATTACATTGCAAGGACTAATAAAGAAGTCAGGAGAGGGCAGTATGACAGATGGGGACAAGCTGGAAGAGTGCTGGTGGTTTGGGATCACCTTCACTGTCAGCTGGTAACTGATGAGTGCAACAAGAAAAGAGAGGGAAAGTTGATTGAGGAGCTGGAGATAGACTAGACGAGGTACAGAAGGAAGGTGTATGAAATGAAAGCAGGTCAGAAGAAGGCAATAAGAATAGCATTAGAAAAAAGAATTATTTAAGAGCAAGAAATTCAACAATGTTACTGAAAGTGCAAGGGAATCAGCTTGCCAAGAAATACAAGCAGCAACATTCAGATAAAAAGAGAGAGAGAGAGAAATGAAGGATAAGGGGAGGGAATGAAGACTATTTATTCAAATCAGTTAGAGAAAGATTCAAGGAATACTACAGGGAGATTTACAAACGACAGGAAAGGACAGAAGTCTCAGAACAGAACACAGAGGGATGAATACTGGAGGGCAAAGACACAAGCTGAATGTAAAGGTGACAGGTGATGAGATAAGTAAAGTGATATACAAAACAAAGGACAGAAACTCTGGTTTCCAGATGGAAATTATATATCCCACATGGGACTGGTACAGAAAGGCAGAGAGGAGGATAGTGGATGGATAAGGTGTCAGAAAGTAGAGGGGAGGAAGAGGGAGGAATAATGCACATATTCTGGGACTCTGGGCAGGCACAAAATGTCTGGAAGCAGGCACAGAAGATTTTGGAAAACATATTTCAAAAGGAAGCAGAACATACTTGGGCATTCTGTATATAGGGCATAAAGATATAGGACAGCATCTTTAAAGAAAGAGAAATGAACATCATCAAACTACTAAGTATTGAAGTTAAAACCACCATTTCTCAAAACTGGAAGGGGACAAAAAATATTGGTGCATAACTTACACAAGAGGTTCATGGAACTGAGGAGAAAAAGATGAAAAAGCAATGGAAAAATGTATTATAATACTACAAGAGTCAATGGAAAATGTATTATAACACTACAAGAGTCAATGGAAAAATGTATTATAATACTACAAGAGTCAATGGAAAATGTATTATAATACAACAAGAGTCAATGGAAAATGTATTATAATACTACAAGAGTCAATGGAAAAATGTATTATAATACTACAAGAGTCAATGGAAAATGCATTATAATACTACAAGAGTCAATGGAAAATGTATTATAATACTAAAAGAGTCAATGGAAAGATGTATTATAATACTACAAGAATCAATGGAAAGATGTATTATAACACTACAAGGGTCAATGGCAAGATGTATTATAATACTACAAGAGTCAATGGAAAATGTATTATAACACTACACGAGTCAATGGAAAAATGTATTATAATACTACAAGAGTCAATGGAAAATGTATTATAACACTACACGAGTCAATGGAAAAATGTATTATAATACTACAAGAGTCAATGGAAAATGTATTATAACACTAGAAGAGTCAATGGAAAATGTATTATAATACTACAAGAGTCAATGGAAAAATGTATTATAACACTACAAGAATCAATGGAAAATGCATTATAATACTACAAGAGTCAATGGAAAATGTATTATAACACTACAAGAGTCAATGGAAAATGTATTATAATACTACAAGAGTCAATGGAAAATGTATTATAATACAACAAGAGTCAATGGAAATGTATTATAATACAACAAGAGTCAATGGAAAATGTATTATAATACTACAAGAGTCAATAGAAAATGTATTATAATACTACAAGAGTCAATGGAAAATGTATTATAATACTACAAGAGTCAATGGAAATATGTATTATAATACTACAAGAGTCAATGGAAAATGTATTATAACACTACAAGAGTCAATGGAAAAATGTATTATAATACTACAAGAGTCAATGGAAAATGTATTATAATACTACAAGAGTCAATGGAAAAAAATGTGTTATAATACTACAAGAGTCAATGGAAAATGTATTATAATACTACAAGAGTCGATGGAAATGTATTATAATACTACAAGAGTCAATGGAAAATGTATTATAATACTACAAGAGTGAAACTTATACCAGGATGATGAAGAGGTCAAACCCAAAGGGAAGCCAAGGTGTGTGTGTGTGTGTGTGGGGGGGGGGGTAGGGATAGGGTGGGATATGAAGCAGACAGCCACTGTAAGACATGAGGATTGCATGTGAATTTATTATACAGTGTGC
Source organism: Protopterus annectens (assembly GCF_019279795.1). NCBI lineage: Eukaryota > Metazoa > Chordata > Ceratodontiformes > Protopteridae > Protopterus > Protopterus annectens. The sequence continues at coordinate 735,674,614 of NC_056745.1, read as the reverse complement.
AGAGTTAATATGGGAAAAAAAGTGGTGACAAAGAATTACCCTGAAAAATTCATCTGTGGATTTTTTCCCAACAGGAATAGTTATTTTCCCTTTACTGTCATTCATTTTTAAAGAGGTTTGCCACTGTTTCATACTGACTGCTATGTAATTTATTATTGTAGGGTATATTTCATACATCTGTAAGTATTATAATTCATAAATGTGGAATGCTGTCAAATGTTTTTATTTTTCAAAATCTGTCCATCTCATACTTATGCTCTGTCCCTTTTTTATAGCTCTCCATTATGGCATTGGTTAATAATAGGTGATCTTTTATTCCAACCGATTTTCTTTAAATGCCTTTCTGTTCTTTTGCCATGACTGGATTTTCATCTAAGGGTGTGCAAACTTTGTCTGCCTCAGTTCTATCATATAATTTAAATGTTGATATAAGGTAAGTTGCTGGTCTGTATCTCTTAGGATGGCTTGCAAATTCACTTTTAAATGAGGAATATAGTTTATTCTGTGGATACCCAGACTGGTGTCAGCTCACAATGTACATATAAGAAATTTTTATCTCTTTTTAATTTCTCCAAATCTTTTGGGTTTTAATACCATGACAGGAATGGACCCCATTTCTAAGTTAAAGTATGATTAAAGTTCATGAAATTAGTATTGTTTCACTCTTTGATGTCAGCCCAAAGTGCTCTTTGCAGTACCCGCAGTCTACCCAGTAATGACTCCTTCTGCAATTTGTATGGAGTTACATGCATTGGTGGCATATCTAAATATGATTGTAGACTCTTTTATAAGACTTGTTGCTCCTACTACTATTGGAACTATCTGGGTATCTTTCCACATTGTTCTAATTTCTGCTAGCAAATCCTGTTATTTTATGACTTTGTTTCTCTCTGTATGCAGGACACTGTAGTCACTGGGTGTGGTGATTTCAATGATCAATGCTATTTTTGTCTTTTCTTGGAAAACTATATCTGGTTTTCTAGTGTCTATCTTTTGAACTGTTGGTAATGGATGATCCAGTGTGATGTAAACTTCATCAGTTTCTATGAAACTTTGTGTTCATGTTTCCAGTGTTTTTCAGCCGCTTTAATATAATGTTTGCACAGTCCACAGTGCAACAGTCTCACCACATTATTATGCCTTTCAGTATACAGTCCTTCTGCCATTACTATGTAACAACCAGCAATGAGGTGTGCTACTGTTTCCAATTCTGTTTTACAAAACTTACATTTGTCTGTTTTGCCCACATGTTCAATGGACTTTGTAAACCGTGTACACAGCCCACTATCTTGTGCCACCAATATTAACCTTTCATCTCTTGGTTTGAATTCGCCTCTCCTTAACCATTCCTGTGTTCATTCCTGATCAACATGAGGTTCTTGCAGAAGTTTTCTATACTTGCAACTATATTTATGCATTTTCCATGTTTCTTGCCTTCTCATCTGGTCCTTCACCTTATATTCTTTCTTTTGTTTTTTGGTACATTCAGTTGCTGCCTGTTTTTTATCCACTTGTGGTTTGATTTCCATTCCTGCTTGACAGTGATATGCTTCTGCTAGCCTAAGCAAGGAAGTCATCTTAGATTTATTCTCCTCATGTTTCAAAACTTTCACTACATTTGGGTCTTGTGAGGTTAGCAGATATGTGTGGAGTTCTATGATTGCAGATCTATACACGTAATCAATTTCAAGGAGGCCCGTCCCTCCTTCAGAATGAGGAATATATAATCTTGATATGCACTGATTTTTATAAATCGTTTGGTGAACATGAAGCATCTTCTTGTTTTCCTGTATAATCTATCCAACACCCTTTGGGGCCAGTCAATCACTCCAAAACTGTAAGTTAGGACAGGAAGAGCAAATGTATTTATAGCTTGGATTTTGTTCCTGGATGTAAATGCTGTTTTCAGGATTAATTTAACTCTTCTGAAGTACTCCCTACTAAGTTTTATTTGCATTTTTGTCATGTTTTATTGTTGATCCTTCATCAATTCCCAAATAATGATACACTCCCTCTTGCTCAAGTTCTTTTATATTACATTCTTGTCCCAAACTGTTTACTTGGTGCTGCAGTTTTACTGCTTTAAAGGTTGCTTTTGCATATTTATCAAGACCAAATGACATTTTTATATAATATGAAAAAGTTTTGACAACTTGCAGTTGTACTTTCAGTTCCTCATCTGATGAGCTATACAGTTTTAAATCATCGACAAAGAGAAGATGAGAAGCCTTTACACTTTGCTATTTTCTAGGAGCCAAATTATAGCCATGGCCTAAGCTGTTAAGTAGGCAGCTTTATGGGTTAAGGACATAGCAGAATAGCAGCAATGACAGAGAGTCACCCTGGAATATCTCCCTTTGAATTTTTATCCTTGGGGTAATAATTTGTCCTTTATCATGGATTAATTGCAAAGTGGTCTGCCACTGTTTCATGGTCACTGTAATGTAGTTGATCAGTGTGGGGTGTATCTTATACATTTTAAGCACTCTTTTATCCATGAATGTGGGATACTATCAAATGATTTTTTTGTAGTCAATCCATGCCATATTTAAATTCTTCCTCTTTTTTACAGTTCTCCACTATGACTTTATTTAACAACAAATGATCCTTTGTTCCATATGACTTTCTTTTATTGCCCTTTTGTTCTATTGCCATAATTTAATTTTCTTCTAAATTACTACAGACTCTGTCGGCATCAATTCCAGTGTACAGTTTATACGTCGTCGGAAGGCAAGTTATTGGTCTGTAATTTTTAGGGAAGCTTGCAGATTCACTCTTAAGAAGGAACATTGTTTTTCCTGTTATTAGCTAGGTTGGTGTCTGTTCAGAGTGCACATATAAATAGTTCTTACTCATGGCCAAATCTTCATGGAAAGATGTTAATACTTTTAACCAGAAATTAGGTACTGCATCTGGGCCTGGATTTTATCAATTTGAGGGTTTTGTTAACTTTGTTTCAATCTCTCTGACTGTTACTTCATCCCATTTCATATCCTGTACCTTTAAACTTCTTATTTTTTCTTTTGCTTCTTCTGTCCATTTAGCATCTTTGTTATATTCCACAGGATTTTCATAGATACTTCTCCAAAATGTATCTATTTCTTCTTTTTTTGGTAGTCTTTCAAGTCCTTTTACCTTCTTTCCCAATTCTCTATAAAACTTTTTTGGGTCATGAATAAATTGCTTATTTTGTATTATCTGCGAATCTTCTAAGTTTTTCCACATGTGCTGAGATTTTTAGTTTGTTATTTGCGATAGTGTATGATAGATCCTGATCTGTTCTAATACTGCATATTGTTTTTATCATGTCTATCTTTTTAAATATTTTTGTTGATCTGTTCCCTCTTCTGTACTTTTCTAACAGTGACACGTCTTGTCTTAGTTTTCTCTATTCAATACTTCCATAATGGTATTTGATCTCTCTCCTTTCTTTCCCTCACTACCCTCTGTTCTTGTGATAGAACTTCATCAGTTATTAATTTAGCTGCACAGTAATATATCTTCTATAATTCTATTATATTGCATGGATCTCAATGGACAGTCCTAATTATTGTATTCATTTGTGTTATCAAACTTCTGACTTTTTGGGTTTGATTGACCTTCTGCAGTCTATTTCTTTCATTGATGTTGATATGCCTAGCTATTGCTATTAAGTCAAGCAACTCGTCTCTTAGCTCGTTTTCTTCTAAACCGAGGGCACATTTTTTTTCCTTTTCCTGCGGACATTCTATAGAAAGTTCTATTGCATCTTCTTGTGGCACATTCTCTTTAATTTCATCCTGTGCCATGCATTGCTCGGTCATATGAGAACTCACTGGCCTATCACTCCTTAACATTAACTGTGTCAGAGTTTCCACAGTTTCCTGTTCCTTCTCTTGCCATCCAGCTTCAGGTGAATGTTTATACTCGTTTCCTGTGGAAGGCTCCAAAATATCTTCACATGGCACCTGACCAATTGCTTCCCATTCCACTGGTTTCCCCTTAATTGGGAGTTCCATTGCTCTATCCTTTTGTGGTGATTTCTGAATTAGATTTTCTACAATTAATCCTTCACTTTGAAGGTACTCCATAACTTCAACTTCTATTTCTTTAACTTCTACTTTACTAATCTGCTTTTCTACATTCCCTCTTTGTGATATTATTTTTTTATTGTGAAATTTTCCATGTCTGGATGCTTTTCCCTGTATTTCTCTTTGAATATCTTTTGGGCTGCCTTTATGTTGATTAATTTAGCTTTCACCTTTGCATAAATATTGCACCATATCAAATTTATCTTTCTTTCCCATGTCCATATTTCTTTTTTATACTTTTCAAAAATATCTAGGTTTTGTTGTTAATATTTTCGCACTTCCTCAAATGCTTCTTTTTCCAAACAGATCAAAGTTTCTTGGTCTATATACTGTTTTTCAAAAACATTTTTATTTGAAGCTTCTGACAGTTTTTCTTGCTGAAGTATTTTTCTTTCCTCTAATTTCTCTCTTAATCTTTTTGTAAATGTTGTGTCTGGAAATTCTGGGCTTTTTGCATAATAGTACCAATATATAATTTCTTTCTTATGTTCAATAGTCCATTGCATCATTTTTATGGCTCTTCTTTGTCCTATCAGTTTTTGTGATTTTTGTGGACTGCTACTTCCTTCTACAACAGGGGGGCCATACACCCCCTGGGCCTGGCACCATTGTAGGAATGTTTCTGTATTTTGAAGATTCTACGCTGTCATTTTTTCCCAGTCCTGGCACCAGTGCATCTACCAGGACTGGGCACTTTTTTATCCTGGGTCTTGTGCACCCAGCTATTTTTTTTTTTAATTTTTGACCTACTTCTGTTCATGATATATGCTATAAAAATACAGTCTATATATCAGTATTGTCTTGGTGAGATTTTTAGAAAACAGGGTCCACCCCATGAAGGTACTCACCAAAGACTTAAGGATTAATTTAATTTCAGCACTACCGTTCTCCTTTGCTTGCTGACTTTTCATTTCTCCATTTGGACCCCTGAGACATCCACTATGAGTTTTCAGGTTTCCTGTTGAAAGAAGGCACAGAGTTAAATAGGTTCATAACAAAATATCAAACCTCAAGTTGCTAAAACTCAAACCAGTTGCAAACAAACTACTCAGAATGTATCACACATATTATTGTAATCCAAAATATCTGTAACTGTAGATATACTATCTGTGGGATCGCAGATGCATGGAGTAAACAAAAAGTTATTTATAACTAATTATCACCTTTTCTTTTACTTTCACTGCTCTGGTCCATGAGTAAGTGCTAAATACAGAAAACATCTGCAACCAAACAAAAATCCAACTAGACTAATAGTTGACAGTCCAAGTGATCAAATTGGGTCAAAATAAAATACAATAAATAAATCACTGTGTTCTCCTTGGACTCTATGTATGGATTTCCTTAGGAAGTAGGACAGAGAATCTCCAGTATTGTTGTTTAATTGCAATGCTGTCAGCATTTTTTTTTGTCAAATTTTATACTGTTGTATAACCGAGTGAGTGAAAACATCTACTAAACAAAGACCAGTTTCTGATCACTGATCTACATCACACCACAGGAGCTATTTTCAGGAATTTTTTGTTTAAAGTTAAGAGCTCAGAAGATGGAAGTTATTCAAAGGAAGAGATCTCAGTAGCATACGGCTATGGAGCCCTGACAATTATCATCCCGGACATGGGAGGAAATGACCAGGAAGGGAAAGTAAAGAGGAGGCATTGCCTGTTCAACTGTCTTTGGGGTGTGTCTCTGGGTTAACTTCTCTTCATATTGATGAAATATAACTGGATGAATGCCAATTCATCAAGTTACAGATTATCTGTTTACAAGTCCCTGTGTGTTTTCTCGATGTTAGAATGGGACAGCAAGAACAGTATTGTTCACATTAAGGGGTATCAGTGTTGTTGGGTATTTCTTTTTTCCTTGTGGTTGCATGGCTGTGAAATGTGTGTGTATATATATATATATATATATATATATATATATATATATATATATATATATAAAACTGAGGATGGTGTGGGGGCAAAATTCCCAGTGTGGATGGTGCAGGGGGCTTGCCTCCTGCAAGAAACATTAAATGTGTCTTTTTTCAATTTGTTGACTTGTTGACCAATTGGAATCAAGTAGCTGCTTTGTTAAGGAGTTGGGGGGTTGTAGGGGAATCTTTTGGGTCATCCAAATATCTCATGTAAAGAATGAAGTTGTGATTGGAAATATGTGCTTGCAAGGTGGGCAGAACTGCATAATGGGTACATTATTTGTGTAAGTGATAGCCTCACTTTGGAACCATTCATACCTCTCAACTTCTCAATGCAATACATCTGGACAAAGCCAAAAATAATAGGGGTACAAAGGGCCAAACACAGGGACAGATTATAAGCATTGCTCCTATAAACAGAAAGTTGCTAGAATTACAGATTTTACACTATTATATATTTTCTGTAGGATATGAAGTCTGAAACTCTAGTGTTTCTCATTATTTAGCACTATTTAGTGACTTCAATACTCAATGATTTGCCAGAAAACCACAGATTTTATGAGGAACAGACCAAAAATAAGAGGAAAAAATCTGGACATTCTGTGAAAATCTGGACAGGTGAGAAGTATGGAAACATTGCATGCCCACTCCTTGAGAACTTTATGGAATGCATAATGGGAAGAATGATTAGAGATTAAGGAAACTCTGAGATGGCTGTCAGGATAACAGCCTTGCCACAGCTCACTACTTGTTTTGTGGTGGAGAGTGAGTGGACATGGACATAGAGGTGGACCACAGAGGTGTCAGGCATGGGGAGTAAATAAGTGCAGCAAAACAAACATTAATGAAAGATAAAGATACCAATTTCTGGTTTTAAATGAATGATTCAAAATAAGATAAAGATGGTGACTTTTTGTCAGGTTGAAGGTTAGTTTTCGTGTCCATAATTTATGGCTCTGTATTAATGACATGACCAACACATGTATTTAAAGTCCCATACCTGTGAAGAATGGCCCATGCACTAAATAGTACTGCATTCTATAGTACTTTGCTTTTCACTAATGGGTTGGTGCTTACACTAACATATGGTTAACATGGGCACAGCTCATGTATAGGGAATGTGTGTGTGGGGGGCTCAACCCATGTTTAGGGTTTTGTTTGTTGGGAATAATATTATCTATTGTTGTAGTTTCATCTTATACAGAACACCGTATCATGGAACTAGTAATTGTGACCTTGTATATCACAGCATGACCACACACACGCATACACACACACACACACACACACACACACACACACACACACACACACACACACACACACACACACACACACACACACACACACACACACACACAAACAACTCACACATATATTAAACAGTTTAGTAATCAGAACAAGAGGACGTTAACCCCATACACAGTGGCCTTCCCTAATCAAGTTGCCATATATACTACCTAAAACCATAGAAAGTACACTTATAAAAACATTTTTGTTGGAGAATTCAAGCCCCTTTGCAGCTGTACCCCACTGCTACTTATATGTATACTATTCCTGAGACTCAGAGATCACAAAGACAGAAAAACAGATGGAACTATGCAATAACAACTGTTTCCTCTTTTCCATGCATGCTTGATCTTCAGTTTGACCAATAAAATATGAAATGGCACGGCTAGGTGCCAGTAGTTGACAAACAATAGATATGATGGGACCTGATCAGTGGGTATTCAGTGATCTAGTCCATAATAAAGTGTCCTGTTCATTTTATTGATTTGAACTCTTTGACATAGCAGCAAATTTTAATTATTCATAATCTGAGAGGCATTTACAATAGTATCATAAGAAGTGTCAAACTGCGTTACTGAATTCTGAAAGATTTCCAATTAATATGGACCAATTTTCAGATATAGGAGAGCTTATCATAGAAAACCTTACTAATTCCTCACTCAACAACACTGCTTATTGAAAGTAAATTACTCACTGAGCAGCCACGCAATTAGAAAATATAAACTTACTAAACATATAAAAACACATAAAAACAAAACAATTAAAATAAAAAAAAATCAGCACAAGTATTTTTGTAGGAATCCAAGCCTCCCTTAACCACCCATGTAGGGGGCTAGGCACCCATACTTCTGGCTATATGCACACACACACACACACACACACACACACACACACACACACACACACACACACACACACACACAGTGTGTGTGTGTGTGTGTGTGTGTGTGTGTGTGTGTGTGTGTGTGTGTGTGTGTGTGTGTGTGTGTGTGTGTGTGTGTGTGTAGTAACTTCAATACTGCACAAATATGGAAAAAGGAAAACAATGAGAACTATGTTATTAAACTTACCCTCATACTAACTACATGCTTATGCAATCTGCATTACCCCAATACAGTGAATTAGTAATATCATATCCAAGAACTCTCACAATAATTGGGATACTCAAGTCAAGAGCTGCAGTCCTTTGAATAGCGGGACTTGATCTGTATATATGGATTCTCTGTTTAGTACCTAGCTGAGGTGTCATCATACCTAATTTACACAATATTTATGTGACGAATTCTGCAATCGTAGCCAGCAGAATGTGGCAAAGGAATGGGGTAGTAATTGAAATGGAGCCTTTAGAAAAGACCATTAAGAAAAAAACAAATGCAAAGTATTAAAATATGTGGACACGCAATGATAACAGACAGATGGAGTACCTTTAAGTGACGTTAGCGGTGACATATACAGCTAGTTGTTATGGTAGGTGTTTAGGAATGACTCAAGGTTAATTATTCCTATGGAAAAAAAATCAGAAGTAAAAATTGGGAAGATAGCTGAGGGGCACCTTCACCAGGTGTGCTAGCATCTGCTTTGAAGTGGGTGAAGATTATACAATAAGACAAGACAAGGGGATATAGTAGGGAACAAGGGGGTAGCAAAAATAGAGTGCAAGGCTGAACATATGCATAGACTTTTAGTATGATGGCTGAGCATTAATTTATCATACAGTAAGGATAAACATGGCTTGCAGATCACATGGACCACCAATGTAGTCAGTGGAATGGTATGCACTGTGGTCCAGGAATGACTTTGTGTGATAATCTGTTCTGGGTAACAGGGATTATCTGCCATTATAACAAAGGGAAGTACGAGAACAGAGTGCACAAGTAAAATAAGTTGATAATGTAAACTGCAATATTATATATATATATATATATATATATATATATATATATATATATATATATATATATAATATATATATATATACATATTATGAGATATGAACATATAAATAATATCAAATTACGTCCTATATTAAGGTGCAATACAACAGCCTTGTGAACTCAAGAGGACAATGGTGTCATTTAGTTGTGTTTTTTTCCCAAAAATGTAGGCATGAAAGCAAGATGAGCACTGTATGGGAAAGGTATGCCTAGAGGCAATTGGTAGTTATACAGGTAATGACAGCACACCTGCTGCAAGGCCTGTTAAGGGAGGTATGCATGTACAGCACCTGCTTTTGATTATGAGGGTTCATCTCCCTCTTATCGCTCTCTATCAGACTTAGAGAAATTTGAGCCACTGATTTGCCTGGATTTTTCATTTTAAGTAATAAATTATAAAATAAATAAATACATTTATTAAAGTGTGTAAAATCTAAATACTCTGCAACTTCAAACAAATGAAGAAACACCATAAAATACATTTAATTCATGAATTCATATACAATTTATCATCAGAACAGGGTTTGTTAAAACTGCTACAGGTAAAAATATTTTCATAAAATGAGAGCCAGCACATTTGTCCTGGAAATCAGGCACAGCCTCTTGCAAAGATAATACTTTAAGGAACCTTCTAAATGAGGCTTTAGTCTTACTCGATCCAATTATGAGCCAATGGTGTCAGTCAGCCTACGTCTTACATAGCACGGCTAATATGATAAAACCTGTAGACCCACTTAACACATTTGCTGCAGAATTCTGGACCACTGCAAATGGGTATTGGTAGTCTGTATTTGACAGCCTTTAGTAAAAAGAGTAGAGTACTCCAGACAAAAGAGTACTAATTATGTGAATAAAAGTTAATTCTTCAGATGGAATCAAGTAAGCTGACCAGATATCATCTGATACCTGATCCTCAATCGTCAGCACACACTTTCAAGTACTATAGCCTAAGCCTCTAATTGGTTCTTACTGAAAATGATGAAGGGGATTAGGTAATGAATTGTTGAAGGACAAACAATGCATGCAGTAATAAGACATCTGCTTTCAGATGACCGAGTTTAGAATTGCTGGCATACATCCACTTAAGGATGAAGCCTAAGTAGTCTATCCTGGTAATCTTCAATAATTGGTTCTGAAAGGAGAGGTACAACTGGACAACATCAACATAACAGCAATACCAGGTCTAACCTCTATGACCAGTCTCAGTGATGGCATGTACTTTGTGAACAATAAACGAGCTAAACTCAAGCTCTGTGGTACTCCATGCTTCTCAGGGTAAATATCTGGGAAGCTAGTTATTTAGTTATTAATTTTATTGCATTTGTTTTCCAGGACGGTCTGGCTGGGCATGAAACCCTTTTTCAGTGGAAGTCCAAGTAGAAAAGCTCCATATAAGTGTACACTGATTATGTAAGTCAACAATAACAAGTACAGTAAATAATACAATGCAATGATAACATGAGAAACAGTAGGAATACAAATATAAATACAACAGTAGTATACAAATGTGAGTACAAACATAGTGTAGAGCAATCTAATATTATACAAAGAAGTAGATTCAGTCATATATTTTACATACATCAGTTTGGTCTTATGTAATACCTTGCCATAGGCAAGTAGTGGATTAACTGCACATCTTATAATAATTTAGGACATTTCTGGAATAGAATAACAGCAGGACAGTAGGCAAGCTGTTTTCGAGGATTATCAATTATGTGAGAAGGATAATCCTAGATATAACTCTCTGGGAATGACCTGAAAAGTAAGAAGCAAGCCATATTCATATAACAGTGGTTAGACTGTGACAGATTTGAAGATGCTTCAACAGAATCACATTATCTATTGTATTTAAAGCCACCAGGATGTCACTTATGTACAAGACAGAATACAATCTTTAATCCCTTTTTTAAAAAAGTCACTTAATATGTTACAACAGTGGTCTCATACTTTTTTCAAATTGGAAATGTGGCTTATATGGGCCCAGAGGGTCATGAGATATCAGATAGGAATATAACTCTTCATAGACTACCTTCTAAATAAGCACCTTCAAAATGATAGGTTAGAGACAGGCCAAAAATTCTTCAGTGTTCTGAGAGGTGCTTAATAATTGGGATATTAACTACTTTTATAAACTGGAGTAAGAAAACAGGACATCAGAAAAAGCTTGCACAGTTCAGAGAAGGATTTCAAGTAAGGACTATACATAAGGTTTAGCTAGCCATGTCATATCAAGGTCTATTCTGTAAGTTGGATGAACAGGTAGTCCTATATTCTGATGTTTTATAGCCAGCATAGCTTAGTTCAACCCAGCAGAAATCATCAGTCAATGTCAGGACTACTTAATATCTCAAATGCTGTATTAGATGAGATGGAGGATACCTTATTAATAATGAATCCATAATGTGGTTTGGTATGGCACACATCTCACCAAGCAATATTATTCTTTATATAAGGACACTCTCTCTGATACTTAACATATGACTGTCCAGTGTGAGCTTGTCCTAGATCAGGTTTGTCTTTTATAACATTTATTCCATCCTGTACCATGACCACAGAATGTAGTTCTTGGCCAAACTAATGTTCTCTGGCCATGACATATTTCGGGATTCATATTCTGAGGTGACAGTACCCAATGATCACCTAACTACAGGCAACCACTACTTGTTTTGGGCTCTCAGCATTTTATTTATCTTCCAAATTACAATTAATTCAAGTTTATTGTCAAGCGTATGTCTACACTTGTTACAATAGAACTAACCATGAATCTAAACATTAAAAACTCAAAAAACAAAAAATCATACAAATAAATATAACACTGACCTGAAGCATACTAGACTCAGTGTAAACCAGTGAACCCTTAAGATCTAACAAATGCTTTAAGCAGGATGCTAAAGAAAAATAGGTATTTAAAATAGGTAAGAAGAAAAATATACTTTCTGAAATAAGTGGAAAATAAACAGTCTATGCAGGTCATTAAGGCTATGAGCTGTTACTGAGCTAATTACTGTAGTCTAGGGTTTGATTTTCTCAGCCTCCATTTACCTGCTGTGTGATTCTGAGAAAGTCACTTAAGCAGACAATGGTTGTGGGTAATCTCTGAAAATGGACTTTGTATCCAGTGGGTTTACCTGGTTAACAAATAAATAAATAAAATGAATAAATAAATAAATAAATGTAAGAATCTTATGCTCACACTGTCAGGCAATAGCAGCCAATGCAGAGTGTACAGCAAAAGTGTCACATGGGTGTGCTAAGTGACCCCTGTTAAAAGACGCTCTACAGTATTATGCACCAGTTGCAGGTGGCCCGTGCTCCTGTTATCTATCCCCAGGTAAAGGGCATGAGGAGAACAGAGTGGTCATAATCATAGACAAGTCCTATGCTGGAGTCAAATGATTAAACTAACTGACATTTCTAAGAGGATAAAATTAAGATTTATTAACAAATAACATCTGGCCCCTAAATAATATCATTTATCAAGGATCATACCCAAACTCTGAATCAAGACACAAGCTCCATTTTATTTCTACCATAAATTATTATTGTAGAATGACTGTTTACATGGAAGGACTAGTAGGTTGCATGCATAGTCACTACCTCAGTCTTGCTTGGGTTGAGTCTCAGATGACTACATCTAATCCAGTTAAGGATGGCATCCAGGCTGTCCTGTAATATGGCCAGGGCAGACACATGATCTTGAGAAAAGTAGGGTTATAATTCAGTATCATCTGAACAGCAAAAGGACCTCAGGTCATACATGTGAATGATATAATCTAGTATAAGTATATATGCACCATAAAATAGTGTACCTGATGTGGAGCTGTGAAGTATACTTTTGTCTAGTGGGTAATTCCTTGAAGAATTAATCCTAGACATAGTCCTCTGAATGTGCCAAAAGGAAGTAGGTGAATCAGTCAAGGACTGTGGAAATCTAATCATGGGAGGTCTCATAGGTTTGAAGGTAAATCCTAGGCTAGCTGCCCTTCACAGCCATTTTAAGCCTAGCCAATTTCCCTCAAGGATTAAATTGAAACCCTGTACCATGTGTCTGTGAGGTAAACACCTTTGCCAAATGGCCAGTCTCCGAAATGAGCATCACATTTTTGTCTCTCCACAGCACCATTGAGATGAATGTCTAAATATACAGACTTATTGCTTTGGACAGGAATTGAACATAGATCAACTGCTTGGAATGCAACTATGTTTACCACTATACCACCAATGCTACCTGTGCATTCCAGCAGGATCTTGCAGTTCTCAGTTTCAAATGCAGACAGAAGATCAGGTAGGACTAATATATATGTTTTTATTCATTTGTTGATCGGGTAAACCCACTGAACCCAGGAGCACTGCCAGGTTAAATGACTTGCTCAGATTCACAACATAGGCAAATGGATATAGAATGAATCAGACCTAGTATCCTGTACACAGGAAGCAGCTCAGTGACAATTCAGAACCTTAATCCTCAGCACTAACTGCTAGGCTAAATATTAAACATTAATTTTGATCTTTCAACAATAAGAAGTCAGTTACAACACTTATAAGAGCTGTGCCAGTACAACATTTTTCTTGAAGCCAGGTTGAAAAGGTTCAAGGAGGTGACAAGAGGTAAATAAGAATTATGCTGAACTGCAACCACTTTCAAAACAGCCTTTCCAAGAAAATTTGTCTTTGTTCAGATCTTAAGCTGGACACTCAAGGATGAGTATATTTAGTGCTTCTTTTAAACTTGCTAGAAAAAAAATACACAGAGATGATCATCTGAAGGATAACTGGATATAGCACTTCCAAGCAGACTTTAACCCATGCAGTTGAAACTGGGTCCTGCCTCTAGAGTGAAAAATGCATGTGTGAAATCAAATCCATGAACTCAGTGTAGTAGTATTTGTAAACCTGCACCAGACAAAATCGGAGGAAACACATTTAACACCACCATCACACTCTATGGAGGTATCATGAACATTCCCTTCTAATGAGTTCAGTTTCAGCCACAAAGAGTTGAGCTTCCTTGCATTTGGAGATTGAAATTGCCTTCTATTTGATTATAAAAGTTATCCTGTACAGCCTATTTGTAACGTAAAGAGCTTTGCAAGTTGCAATAGAAATCACTCAGGGCAAGAACATTTCTTCCTTGTGAGTTTTGCATGATGGAATGCATATTAATCATGATGCGTAAGTCTGCTGTCAAGATCTATTTCCAGTAGCACTCCAAACTGTATTGAGCCACTCTAAGAGAACATATTTCATGTTCATGCCATGGCTCTAGGAGACCCAAAGAAAATGAACATACATACTTCAGAGATGGTGATTTGGGACACCTGCAATGACCTTGTTATAGGACAAAATTGCCTGGCCCAGATCACAGTAATTGGCACTACAGCACTGAGGAAATGATTCTGGAAAGCCATAACAGCAGCCTCAGTTAGATTTTTTTTAAGTTCTTGTGTTGTACCAGCTCAAAATTTGGAGACATAATACAAGAAGCACCATAACAAGATGAGCATAATGACTAAAGAAGCAACAAAAATTCTCAAACAACTGTATGTCCTTTTTTCTGTTTATTTTGTAATGGCTGTAAGACTGTACTTTATACGTTCCATGGAGTCAGGATGGCTCCACTAATTTCCAATTTTACCTTGCTGTTTGAATTGTTGAGTCCCTAGTTTCTGCTTGTCTCTTAATATTGTGCTGCAGTTGGCCCTTACCCCTCTATTCACACCCTGCTATACAGTTGAAACATTTCTCTCCATCTGTCCATTGATGGCTACTTTTTAGTTTATAAAATGAATGAAATCAAACATTCTCAAAAGGACAATAGCCACTCAAGCAATTTTAGTATTTGAATGGATGAAATATCTAGCATAGAGGTGTTTTCCCCCAGTAAAAACTGCTGAAGCTTACAAGAAAGCCTTCAAACTCTGTAGCATTCACCTGAGTTTATGCATTCTCCACTGATTGGTTTTGGTATACCTTGATTCATTTCTGGTTCAGCTCTGCCTACTCCATTCACTCTCGCTCCACTCTGGCTCACTCTACTCCCCTACCCTACCCCCAAATCCCACCCAACCCCACTATAACTACACTTATAGTCCAGTCACTCCCCCCCTTACTTCACTCAATAAATCACAGCCACCCCTCCTCCCTCCATATTATCTTACTCTCCTTTCTTCACTCCTTAAGTAACTTATACTTTACCTACTGATCTCTGTCTACTCTCACCTTCCTAACCATTCACCTATCACTCCCTCTACTTAATATCATACATAATTTCAAGCAAGACATACCCCTTTCCTCACCACTTCCTAAACTACCCACCCAAATCTCTCTGTATTCTATGTAAACTTTCTACTCTGCCTCTACACATCCACATCCACTCTACAGCTACTAAATTAATAAACATCCACCCCCCCAACACTCACCATGCTTTCATTAAGCACACACATTCTCACTTTATCACTTCTCACCATACTTTTCTTTTCCTTACTACACATCACAGCACTAAACCCTATCTCCTTGCCCCTCAATCTTCTACCACTTCCTTATCTATTCAATTTAATTGCTATACAGACATATCACCTAGCCTCTACCAGATAAACCCCTTTCTCCAATACAAAATAAAAATTATCCTAATTATAAATAAAATTCAATTTACCCAAATAGAAAATACTACCACCTCCTTTCAAGCATACCATATCAAATCTTCCACTAAAGTAAAGCCATTAGCACATGCACTTAGGTTTACTACTCTACCCCTATGTGATGACATACATCCCAATCCAGGTCCAACTTCAAATAACTCCTCCTTTCAACAATAATGCTCACAAATCCTTATACATGGTAACCCTAAATCTCCAAAGCATTCGTAACAAAATCTCAAACTTTCACACTTAGATTTCTCATAATCAATCAGACATTATTGCCACCACTGAAACATGGAAAAACATTACATTAAAGACTCTGAATTTCTCCCTCCAAACTTTCAAACAATAAGATCTGATAGGTCCCACACAAAAAGGAGGTGGTGTAGCTCTATTTTTTCTAATTCCTACAATATAGCTCCTTATACTAATCCTGTTCCTCAATTTTCTGATGCTGAAATTCTCATTTCTCTCCTAAAAATAAATAACTGCAAAAAACTGTGCATCATTGTACTTTACATACCCCCTGGCAACAATATACCATTATTAGAAGATGTCCTTGACTGGATTTCTACTAATATTAAAAATGAAACTATCATCCTAGGGGACATAAACATCAGTTGTCTAAACCTCAGCTCCAACTCCCCTTCTTAAATATTAATCTATTCAGCTTCATGGAACTCATCAATTCCCCAACCAGATCTAATAAGAACAACAACAGTGGATAATCTCTAACCACAACAAAATATCTGAAGCTGGTACTCTGCTGTACACTCTGAACTATCAACTCTTTGCCTTTATTTGCTGTACTCCCTCCTCCTGTCATAACCAACATCAATATAAACAAGTAAGAAACCTGACTAAATTTAACCCTCTAACCTTCACTGATACTATAAAAAGGATAAGCTGGCATAACCTAAAAAGACTCCCACTTGATGAAGCAGTTGACTATTTCAACACTACATTTATAAACACACTAAATAGCCTTGCACCCCTTCGCAAAAAGAAGATCAAAACACACTATATCCCATGGTTAACCAAGCCTACCAGAGATCTTATTCACAGCAGGGATAAGACATGTAAATGATGGCAAGCTAATAAAAACATTCCAGACCTGGCAAAATTTAAACAACTTTGTAATCAAGTAAAAAAAAAAATAGTCAACAAAGATAAAAAAAAGAGTTCTATTTAAAACTACAATCTAATCATAAACAAAACTGCAAAAATTCTAGAATTCCATCACATCTCTGTTAAACCCAGGCACAAAATGCAACTCGTGTTCATATCCTGACAAATCATCAGAAGAAATAGCCTCTGTCTTCAATTCTTTCTTTATCAATTCTATAGCCAACATCACTGCTAAATTTCCCCAAGCAAAGTGTAGTGCAAGCAACACATCACCATCAAAACGTCCCACTTACTCCCCCCACTTCACCCTCTCCTTACACCCATGAGCTCAATACCCACTCCACACTCAAGTTTACTCTAAATCCCATTCCTATCTCCATAATAAAGAGACTGCTTAAGAAACTCAAACCTTGCTCGAATGCTCCTGATAACAGACCATCAGAATATCTAAAAATTGCAGCAGATGCCATTGCCTACCCTATAACTATTCTTCTCAATAGATCCATCCAGGAATCCTACATGCCCAAAACCTGGAAAAATGCATTTATTCTCCCTCTTCATAAAGGCAGTAATAATATTGATCTCACTAACTTCTGACCTATTGCTATTCTCTCTCCTATCTCTACAATCTTGGAAAAATGGGTAAATATTCAACTTTCACTTTTTTTCTTTCATCACCAACGTGTGTCACCTACATAACATGGATTTAGACAACAACTACCCTTATATCTTTTATGGATACTGTTTTTCACCCTTTACTTCTAACCACACTCTCTAATATCAGATCTCCCCCCTCCACACTCAACTGCTTCTCAAGCTATTTAAAAGACAGCATGCTGTCAAATGGCAACACTCCAGCTCTCCACCTCTACAGGAGTTCCCCAAAGCTCTATACTTGGTCCCCTCCTATTCATCATTTTTATTAATACTTAAATTCTTCTATGAATCAGGGATATCTTATTCAATATGCAGAAGATTCAACTATTGTATATTCCGCTGACTCCATTTTTGACCTACAACTTAAAACTCAGCTGGCCTTTTCCACCAGTGAAACCTGGATGTACAATAACCATCTATCCCTAACCCTAAACAGATCTAAGATCATACTTTTGACCCCTAAGCAAACAACTCCATTAGACTAAACTAAGTTCACCATTTTCTCTTAAAGTAAGGCTATAATCAAAGTTGTTAGCCACATAAACATTCTAGGAGTCACTATAAATGAACAACATCTAAAATTTGATATTCACATACAGCATAACATCCATAAAACTTATCAAAAGCTAGGAATCCTCTATAGACATAATCACTTCCTAGGCCCCTTCACTAAACAAACTCTTGACTCCATTTACCTGCTCCCCTCACTCATGTAAGGCACCCCTCTACTTATTATCCAGTCCTCACTAAAAGCTAAACTAGAGACTCGTTACAACAAAATTGCCAAATTCACAACCAATTCCAAATATTTCACCCATCACTGCACCGCTCTACACTCTCTAAAATGGCTTGAACTACCACACTACTTCTCCTACTTGCAATTAACTATAGCTCACAAAATGATCTTTAAACCTTCAGACTGTCTGGCCCTTAGCTCAGTATTTGCTTACTACCTCCCGAAGAGGCCCCTCAGATCTGAAAATCAACAACTTTTGCAAGTGCATAAACCAAACCTTCCATCCGGCCAGCTTCTTTACTCCTGCTCTATAGCCATAGCCAAAAATTGGAATGCTTTTCCATTATTTATTAGAATAACACAGAATCCTGCCTTTTTCAAATATTCTTTACGTGAATACCTATCTTCTATCTAGAATTGCACCTGCAACAAGCCTCCTTAGAATATTATGTACAACTGAATCAGTGATGTAATGTGACTCCTTCACTTGTTGTTTTACCTGTATGCTAATTTGTTTCAACTGAGTGTTAACTACTCTTTGTATATACTCTGACTGACTATACCCTATGAATGTATTCATGTCTATTAGGTTCATAGGTTCATAGGTAGGTATTAGTCTATCTGCCAGAGGGCATTTATAAACCTAGCCACTCATCAAGGTTTCTCTTGAACAGTGTTAGTGAAGGGCTCTGCCTGATGTAATTTGGAATTTTGTTCCAAAGCATGGGGAGTCTCTGTGACAGGAATCTATCCCTCCAGCATGTTCTGTTTATTGTTGTGGCAAGGTTTAGCTCACTAGAGCGCATGGCTCGCAGTGACTTGGATTTCTTTAGGTGGAGCATGTCCATCAATTCTGAGTTGGACATGGCTTTGTAAGTCAGGCAGAGATCACCTCTGAGTAAGCGATATGCCACTGAGTACAGCCGGAGTTTTTTCAGTTGGGCTGCATAGGACATATGTTTGAGGCTAGTAATCCTCTTGGTGAGGTTCTTTTGTGGTCTTTCCAGCTGTTGGACGTGTCTTGTGAGGTACATCCCAAATGGGGCATTGCACTCTATGATGGGTCTAATAAGTGATGAGTAGAGGGCATTATAACCTCCTTATTTCTAGATGCGAACCCTTTAGTAACTAGATGGGCCACATAGAAGGATTTCCTAACTACTTTGGCAATATGATTGTCAAAGGAGAGATTACTATCTACCTGGGTCCTCAGATCTCTTATTACCTCTTCTGTATTAAGGGGGCTGCCGCCTATATGGTAATTCGTGGGTGTTTTGTTTTTCCCAGATGGGATGACTATGCATTTTTTGGCATTTAGCTTGAGGCCATGACTTTGACATCAGGTGTCCATCTCAGTAAGGCCCTTTTGGAGAATGTCTGTGTCAGCTGGAGAGTCTATTATGGCTCCCAGTTTGCAGTCATTGGCGAACTTGGTTAGCCATAGTCCTCCTGTGTTTGCCTGTACTTCTGAGAAGTATATGCCGAACAGTAGGGGTTCCAGGACCGAGCTTTGCAGGACACCACTTGTGACTGGTTTAGAGTCAGACCTGGAGCCTGCTATTCTTACCGTGTGAGTTCTGTCTGTAAGCCAGTTGGCAACCCATCTTGTGATGTATAGGTTTATGTTCAAGCTGGTGAGTTTTTCTGTAATACCCAAGTGGGGAATGGTGTTGAAAGCCTTAGCGATGTCAAGGTAGGCTGTGTGAACAACCTTTACCTCATCTATGGCCTTGGTGACTGTCTCAAAGAAGTCAAACAGGTTTAGTAGGCATGATCTGCCCTTAACAAAGCCAAACTGGGTCAGGTCAAGTGTTTGGAGATTCCCAATGTCTTTGTTAATGAGTTCAATGATGATGCGCTCCATAGCCATGCAGACCAGGTTAGTCAGGCTTATGGGGCGATAGTTACCAGGGTCAGTTGTGGCCCCTCCTTTGTGGAGAGGAATAACCACTGCTGTGTGCCATTCTATGGACACATAGCCTGTGGAGAGGCTGAGGTTGAACAGTGTGTTTAGGTGGGAGGTTAGTTTGTTCTGCAGTTCGTGCAATATGCAGCCTAGGACACCATCTGGTCCCATAGATGCTGTGTTTTTGGCTTTTGAAAGGGCTGTTTTCACCTGTGCATCTGTGATTTTTGGGACACTACACTTTTCTGGTATTGTTGTGGGCCCTTTTGGAGGTGAGAGGGGAGTGAAGTTTGCACTGAAAGTATCTGCCAGGATGTTGGCAATATCAGTAGGTTCAGTATATTTTGTGCTATTTTGCACTAGTTCAGTGCATATCTATGAGTTGCCACTTAGATTCTTAACATAGCTAAAGAAGGCTTTGTGGTTATCTTTTGAATCCTTGGCTATTTTTCTTTCGAAGTCAGCCTTGGATGATTTCATGAGGGACCTTAGTTTCTTAGTGATACTGATCAGGGATGTTTTTCCTTCTTGGGATTTGCTTTTTTTCTGAACTAGTTTCCCCCTTCTATCATATAGCCTGTTTATTGCAGGAGTCCACCAAACTGGTTTCCTTCTCTTAGAGGAGTGAGTCTTGATTTTGCTAGGGATGGCATGATCCATGCATCCTTGTAGGTGCTCATAGAGTGCATTTGTAAAGGTTTCTGCATCTTGGGAAGCATTATCCTTTAGC
Source organism: Protopterus annectens (assembly GCF_019279795.1). NCBI lineage: Eukaryota > Metazoa > Chordata > Ceratodontiformes > Protopteridae > Protopterus > Protopterus annectens. Next base: position 735,653,607 of record NC_056745.1, on the reverse strand, counting down.
GTGGGGACTGTGAAACTTACCACCTCTGTCTTAAGTAAGGTAAAGTTTGCTTTAGAAAAGTTTTTTACTGTGGTTTCCTTAGTTGGGGGTGGTGGTGGGGTGTGGACATCCAGAGTGATTAGTTTATGGTCTGATCTAACCAGTGACAGGTTGACCTCCGGTGTGGAACACCTGTCTCCCATGTTGGTAATGACCAGGTCCAATATGTTTTCACCTCTGGTAGGGGAGTTTACCAGCTGATCCAGGGCATTTGAGTTGATGACTTCCAGGAAGTGCTGGGCCTTGGAATTTGTACTCGAGTAGTTTTCCCAGTGAATGGTAGGGTAATTGAAATCGCCCAATATCAGGGTGTTTGGTAGGACCTTCATGTTTCCAGTGTCTCCAGAAAGGTGCAGTGGTGGTCCTGGGTCATGGAGGGTGATCTGTAGCAGGCCACAATTTGCATTGCAGATTTGCCCGATGTTAGTTGCACATGGATGATCTCAGAGGTATCATGCTGCGCCACTAACCTGGAGGTGTAGGTATCCTTGACAAATATGGATACACCCCCTCCTTTTGTGTTTCAGTCCATGTTCTGTGGCCGAAACATGTGGTATGAGTTGAAGCCCAGTAGTGCTGGGGTGCTCTCTGGAGCCTTGAACCAGGTTTCAGTTACTGCACAGATGTTGACGTTCTCCATACTGAGGAGTGCTTCGAGCGCGTGCATTTTGAGTCATGCACTGTGGAGATTTTCTCCCCAGGCCTCCACAAAAAATGTGCTATGAATGGCCCACTAGACGTCCCTGGTAAACAAAATGAAAATAAATAAATAAATATTCAGTATATGAGAATGGTTCCTCAACTAAGTTGGAGGTGACCACCCCAGCTGTAACACCAAGTGAATGTCCATTATTTTGTGTAGCAGTGGTAATCACTTGAACAAACCTGAGGCTGCTCATAACAGAGGAGTCACTGACTTGTTGACAACTCAAATTGTTGAAATCATCCGAAAGTAATTAGCTCAGGCATTCTAACACTGTGTCAACAAGGAATGCAGTGATCTATAGCAGAGCCCTGAAACAAGTAGACTGGCTTGAGCTACACAGTTATTTAACATGATCACAACTTACTACTGCACACGATCTTATACAAGCACCAGGAAAATGTCCAACAATAAAAGATACCCTGCAGCACTACTCTCCAGGCAGAGACCTTCTCTCCACCAGTAAGTCCAGAGGAATCACAACAAAGTTTAATAACTCAGCATCTGACTCACTATACTCCCATTATGTTTCTAAACTCTGGAACAGTAACCACTTGAAATGTCGAGACCCGATACAGCAAATCCTGCAATGCAGAGACTGAATGCTTAAATGCCCATACTTACATATGGATTCATATGTAGTCATGGTCTGAAACTAAATGCTAAAATATTCATGACTGTATTCTTTAGGAAGTTATCTATCCCGGGGAACTATCATATTAACAATATAACCCTAAGAGTTGACCTAGTTGTTCAGGATTTGTGAATTTATGTGGACAGTGACCTAACTTTTAACCAATATGTGTCCATTATTGAAAGAAAGTCCTTCTGTATTACACAGTTTATAAACAAAGGGATTGTGTCTAGATCTAAGGATATCATTGCCCCCTTTTACTCATCCCTCATTAGGCCAGTCATTGAATATAATGCTCCCTTTGACATATCTCTATCCAAACACATGCAATAACTGGAATGCTTACAGAGATACCTTACTAAAATGATACAATACCAACACAACATGCCCCACATGGACTGACTCAAAGTCTTGTCACTATATTTGATGTCCTACCAACCACTAAGAGGTGACCTGTATCTGGCATACAAGGCATTCTCTGACCCAATACTGATGGATTTACTGCACATCAGCAAGTCAAATAGCATCAGAAATACTAGTCTAAAGATCTAAACTGCTTCTTCAATACTGAACAAGTGTTTTGGAGGGGACAAGTATACCTCACAGAGGATATCACTGCTCTGGAACATACTTCCCACCCACATAAAACAAAGTTCATCCCTGTCCATGTTCAATTACAATTTGGGTCTATGGATGAGAAACAGAAAACTTACCCCAGGACTATCTCCTATACTACTAATGGACAGAGGCAGCTTCTAAATGCTTTATCCCATGCTTGGATCCCTTTAAATTATCTATGGTATGATCCCAGTTATTCTCATTAAGGGTAGTATATAGTTATCAACCATGGGATGGATAAGGCCAATTTCTAACCAAATCAGATTGGTTAATTTGAGCACAAAAAGGGAAACTGGCTAGGCTTAAAATGGTCCACTTTAATTATCTGAGGCCTTTGAGGGTCCCTCTTCATCAGTGCATCATTACCTTGCAGGCCTCTTCCTGCATGTGCTGAGGTCCTTTTAGCTACCAACACAATGCTGAGTGGCACCTTTTTGCACCTTAAGCTTCCAGAATATGTGCAACAACAGTGCAGAAGTTGAAGCATGTCATTATGCTACCTCCTACCTGATTATCTACTCTAGCTGAGGCTTGTCCACTTACACTGTCTTTTATCATTGGGAGGGTGGCCTAATGGTTAATGTGTTTGCCTTGCAAACACAAGGTGCAGGGTTTGAGTCTCACAAGGGATAATTGGCTAGGCTTACAATGGCTCGCAAGGGCAGTTAGCCTAGTACTAACCTATGAAGCATTCTAAACCCTAGGATGTCATTGATAAGCACGCAACCTTGCAAGCTCTCCTAAATAGAAAAGAAAGTAGGCCATTGGCTGCTTTATCTTCCCTCAGAGCCTATAACTTTATCAGGGCTTCTGTGTTCATTTCTGAGCATGGGTCACTGGTACAATCTAGCTCTCGTCTGGATTATATTAAATCATTTTTTTTACCTGACCATCTGGTGCTACAGCTTTACTTAACTGGAGGGGGGCTCACAGTATTCTTAAGGGCTTATCTTGAATAATCTAATGCATGAGTGCATACATACCGGGTTGCAATCCTGTGGATTTTACCCATGCCCCTGGTTATGGACCTATAACTTGGCCCATCTTTTAAGTATAATCTTGAAAACTTATTTTATTGGTAGTTTTCTACTGAGATTGATATTCCTTGACTTCATATTACCATCTCATATTATTGTGTCTTGCACTTGGATTTTATTATTAAGAATTTATTATGTAAATACTGTATTTATTAAAGATTACCCCCATCTTTGTATTCCATTCAGTTTGTGAATCTTCCAGTTAATTTCTCAGTTAAATCCTCAAATGAAGTTGTCTTGTGGGATGAAATGGACATAAAAGGAATGTCATCACATTTAGACACTAGGACTGCTTGACAGTCAGAAGCAGATATAATATCTTTAATTGTTGGGAGTGCTTGCAGTAAGAAAGCAAAGTTGTGTAAAATCTTACCATAACAGTAGATGTCTTTCTTTTCATTGTTGTAATATTCATAACATATGGGATCTTCTACCAAGGACAGTCCAACATCCGGCAAGTATACCAAAGCCTTTACATCCTCCTAGCATTATACATCAAGCGTATGCTCCCTGCACAAGCATAGGACATAAAGGTGACATGAATTTCTATAATCAGAACAGAAGTGCCCCAGGAGAAGTAGAGGCACCCCACTAGAAAGGAGAACATGCACATCCAGAGGAAAAGTAAAAACAGAAGAGAAAGTCAAAGACCCCGTCAGCCAGCAAAGAGTACCCAACAGAAGAAAGAAAGAAAACAAAGTGGGCAGGATGGAAGGACTGAATACTGCAACAGTGAAAACAAGGATATCGACTGTCATTGTAAATTTTTACACAACTTTATTATTTCCTTACATATCACTGTTGCAGTATTTATAACATGAGTGATTACCAAAGCTACTGTAAAGGATGGGAGGAGGAAGGCACAGATGAGACCTCCACAAACCCATGAAGGATAGCCCTAGGAAATCCTGCCCTGGCTTTGGAAATGTGATCCAACTTGGAATATTTAGTAAAAGAGTGGACAGAGGTCCAAGTGGCAGCTTTAAGTCTGAATCTAATATCCAAACCCCTGAAGAAAGCTCCAGAAGAGGTCACTCCCCTTGTAGTACAAGCCCTAACTGAATCAGAAACCCGTTTTCCTTGAAAGGAATAATAAAAAGAAATGGCCTTAGAAAGCGAGAAGTAGATAATTTGCTTAGAAACTGCCAAACTCAATGTCCTGGTATGAAAGGAAACAAAAAGCTGCTCAGATTTGTGGATAGCCTTTTGTCTTATCCATAGAATACCTGAACTGTCTATTTAGGTTCAAGGTGTGAAGAACCTTCTCATCAGCAGATTGAAGGAAAAAGGAAGGAATGAAGCTGGATAGACTAATTAAGAAACAACTCATTTACCACCTTGGGTATAAATAAAGGATTAGTATGCAAATACCCCCTGTACCTATGAAAAATCAAAATGGGAGGAATGGCCTTCAGAACCTAAAATTCAGGAAACACTCTGGGCTGAAAAAAGGGCAACCAATAAATAGCCTTCTAGGTGTAGTATTGCAAAGAAGAGGTGGGCTCAAAAGGAGCCTGAGTCAGTTTTTCCAGGACAAAATTAAGGTTGGAATAATTTTTTTGGAAGTCTGATATGAAGGATGCCTTTAAGGAAATATTTGACATTAAAATAAGAGGCCAAAGGTGGGTTTAAGGACAGAGAAGCACAGATTTCTGACAAGTGAGTTTTAACAGAAGACTATGCTATGCCAGTATGGAGCAGTTCACACAAGTAAGAAAGAAGCAAAGGGACCTCCACTAAAAAGGGATCCTGGTGATGCTTAAGACACCAAAAAGAAAATCTTTTCCATTTAGCCATATAGAACTTTCTGTTAATGGGTTTTCTGGCATCCTGCAGAACCCTAAGCACATCATCAAAAAAGTGGTGTCTAAATGGGATTAAAATCTTACCACTCAAAGCATCAAATGAAGAGTGGACAAGTGAGAGTGAAGGAGAGAATCCCTGCCTTTTGTAAGAATATCCATCCAGTGAGGTAACTTGTGATGACTGCCCCTGGTCAGGTGTAAGAGAAGGGGGAACCAGTGTTGTCTGGGCCAAAAGGGAGTCTCCAGCAAGATTCTTGGGGAGTCCTCCCTGATCCTGTGAAGGACCCGAGGAAGAAGAGGAAGAAGAGGGTAAGCATATAGGAACACCCCCTTCCAAAAAAAGGACATTGCATCCACCTTCCATGTCAGAGGACATAGAAGCAAGATGTCTGTTCAGAGGGGAGGACAAAAATCCAGTTAAGGAATACCCCACTGATGTACAATGTCCAGAAACACCTCTCTGTTAACCCATTTGTTGAGTCCTAGACCTGCTCAAGTAATCTGCTACTAAATTGTACTCTGAAAGGATGTAGACCACCTGAAGGGTTATCTGATGCCAGATAGCCAAATCCCAGGCCTGTAGGGATAGTCTTGCAAAGACGATAAGATCTTGTGCCCCTCAGTTTGTTGATGCACCACATGACTGTGATGTTGTCTGTAATGACCTTTAAAGGGCCTGGAGACCAAAGAGAATGGAAGGCCTAAGGAGCAAGAATGAGCACCCCCATTTCTTTTATGTTTAGGTGGTCTGGCCTCTGATGAAGAGGCCATAGATTCTGAACCCTTACATTGTTGGAAGAGGCTCCCACCCCAGATCAGAGACATCTAGGAATAGCTGCTGAGTAGGGGTAGGAGTCTGAAAAGTTAGTTACAGATTGAGGGAGATCTGCTGAATCTACCATTGCAACTTGAGTTTGAGACAAGGAAGATAGAGAACTAGAAACTGCAGAGGGTGGCAATACTGAAGCCAAACTGCCTTTAGGTACCACTGAAGTTTCCTCATGCGAAGTTTGGAAAAGGGGAGCATTGGAATAGCATGGCCCATGAACCCCAGGATTCTGTAAATTTCCCTTGCAAAATTAAGAGAAAGGGGGAACAGAGACTGGAAGTAGATTGTCAGAGACAGAACCTCATCAGAAGGAAGAGAAACCAACATTGGAATAATCTGAATTCTGCATCTCAGAAAAATGTGGTCTTGAGAAGGAATTAGACTGGACTTCTTGAGACTAATGGTCAATCCCAGACTGCACAGAAGAAGCATGGTGAAGTTCAGATCCTGCAAAAGCGTGGATTGAGAGGGAGCCTGAAGAAGCAGATCATCCAGATATGGGAATATTTGGATTCTCTGAAGCCTGCATAAAGCTATGACAGGGGCCAGATATTTGGTTGATACCCTTGGGGCCATAGAAAGATCAAAGGGCAAAGTAGAGAACTGAAAATGTAAGGAAGAAACAGAGAAATGTAAAAACTTACTGAATAGAGGGTGAATGGGAATGTGAAGATAGGTGTCCCTTAGGTCTACGGATACCAGAAAAACCTGTGGAAGTAAGATGGGAAACAGAGTCTGGAGAGAAAGCATCTAAAAGAAAGGAATCTTTAGAAAGGCATTTAGAAAGGAAAGATCTAAGGCTGGTCTCCAGGATCCCTCTTTTCTAGGAAACAGAAACATTCTGGAATAAAACCCTGTACCTCTTTGGGATACTGGAACAGGTTGAATGGTGCTTTGATCCAATAAATCCTACAAAACTCCAGAAAAATGAGGAAGTTGGTCTGGAGGAGCTTGAAGAAATCCTGAGAAGGGGAAAATGATTTACATGCCATAAAATAACCCTGACAGATAATGGACAGAACCCAATAGTCTGTAGTTATTTGGTTCCAGATTGAGAAGAATAGGGAAAGCCTGAGAGACAGGGGGACCTGTCCAAGGAGAAGGGGAGAAAATATATCAGATGGAGGCAGATTTGTCCTGAAAGGGGGGCTTTTGAATTTTAGAAGTCTGGGTAGGTTTATTAGTGAAAATATACTTAGGAACCCTCTTCCCTTTAGAAGGCTGAAAAGGCTGCCTACACACAATGGCAGACTTAGGATAGCTTTTCTGAAATTTTGGTATGGGAGAAACAAAGATTTGTTTAAGATATTGCATCATTTTACCTTTTTCTTGTAGAGCCTTAAACAAGTCAGCAGCAGCAGTAGCTCTTAAGAATGTATCAGCTGCATCATAACTGCATTTGATGGAGTGGCAGGCAACTTGATAAGTGTAAGTTAATAAAGAGAAGACAGCAGTATTTTTTCAGAGTCAGGAAGGTCAGAAAAAGCCTCCGAAAGCTGGCACAACTTAAAAGCCTCAAGCACCTTGTAAAAATGGTTAAACTTCTTAGAACTGGAGATTGGGAATCAGCAGCCAAAGAATCTGCTACAAATGTATCCAACAAGGCATCCAACACACAGGGAAGAACAGAGGGTTTAAGAGAGTCCATCTGTAACAGCTCATAGTATCTCTTTTGAATATCAGGGACTTGTGAGCAGTCCCAATTAAAATACTCCATCATGTCAACTACTATGTCCCCAAAGGACAACTGTTCAAAAGGAGAGTCAGGACTCAAAGAATGCTCTTCTTTGGACCCATAGTCTAAAGGAGAGGTAATTTGAGAGAAGTAGGCCAACAACTCATCCCATGAATCCACTTCCTCATCTGAAAAATCAGACACCCTAGTCCTTTTAGAAGAAGTGGAGGACCAAGGAGAAGCAGGAATAGATACCTTCTGAGGTAGTCTTAAGGCCATCAGGGCATTGAACAAACCCTGGGAAAAAATCCTGCTATTCCATCTGAGGATCCTTAGCAGTGGGAGGAATGTGCTTAGTTTTCTGCTTCTTCTTCAGTGGCACATCCACTTTGACCAACCTAGGAAGTTCAGAGCCATGCCTAAACTCAATAAGGGTACCAGGAACCTCATCCCTTACCAGAATATTGTGAATCCCCCTAGGCTTTTTTGAAATTATCATCCGTAGTCCACCCCCCATGTCTGTTGTGGACATCTGCATTGTCTCAGAGGATGCGCTGGAAGCTGGTTCCATGCCTGCCTTCAATGATGTTGCAGCAGGGGAAACTGGTGTCTGCACCTGATGGTCTTTTGGGTCTTCTCCCACCTTGACAGAGATGTCTGGCAGAGGCTAGCTAGTGGCAGAGTCAGACAGTGATGCCTTGGTCTTTTTTTAAGAGATGGCTGTATCACAGGGTGGGTGGATTCAGTCATGTTACCCTGGGTCAGATGTTTGAGACATTTGTTCTCAAGATAAAAGATGGCAAGGCCAGATGACAACAAAGCATTTTGGGAATAAAGGCCTGACAAATGGTACATCAAGTTTGATTGTGTGAAGCACATAGGCACTACAAACACTTCTTGTGATAATCTTTAAGGAGAATCTTCCTCCCACACTGGCATTTTCCCTTCCTGGATGACATGAATATTAAATACACAAGTAATGGAAGAAAAAGAAGGAACTTTAATGTGGCACTTATCTGTAAATGGCTTGATAGAAACCAACTCAGCTAAGGGGGTCCAGAATAACATTCACCTGTAATATTCAGACTGGAGGCAAAGAAGTTCTGAGTATGGAATGTTTGTCACCTTTATGCCCTACACTTACATATGGAGAATATGCCTAATGTACATTGTGGGGAGGAGGTAAAGGCTTTTTTATACTGGCCAGATGTTGGGCTATCCTTGCAGGAGATCCCACATGTTATGAATACTGCAAAAGTGATAGAGAAGGACATCTCAGCAAGTCCTGGCCTAGCAATTATACTAACATGCATTTACAACAGAACCCTTGCTGGTACTGGCTTCAGTAGTACCAGTCTAAAAAGGGAATGGAAGAAAATCCTGCGTAACTCTCATCAGCAATGGTATTATTTGGCAAAACTGAACTTACGGAAAAAGTAGATGAGGAAATTTTATCTGAAACAGTTACGATTCTTGATATTTTCCAGCATGCGTTAAATATAAACTCCTTCATGGTGACAAACTGAAAGTTTTGGGAGCATATTTACAGAATAAAGCTCTCAACTTCTCTGCTCAGGAATAAGGGATGAAGTTAAAAATAATGGGGAGTCATATGTCCACAGTCAGGTACAATTTTTTAAATATGCTATAATTCACTTAGAAAGTTAACAGAACAATAAGCTTTGCTTTAACGTGAATTTTCTGAAGAATAAAAAGAGTGAAACTCTAGTGGTCTGGCATTATTGACAGAATATAATCCTTAGTGATTTACCAGAAAAATCAAAAAATTTACAAGAGCCAGGGCAAAAAAAATTGTGGCAAAATCAGGGGCACTCTGCAAAAACATGGACAAATGAAAACTATGTTCCAGGACTGCAAATCAGGGGACATAATTTACACTGACTAGAGTGAAGCCTTTGATATTAACAATTATGCATTAACTACCAGCAGACTATGGAACAAAATTTAAGATCACACCTTAGTCGCATGGGGTAAGAAATCATCAAATGACAGATCATGGAGGTTTGGGTTTCTCTTGGGAGAAGAGCAATGCAATGTTTTCACACTTGCCCATCTATTTCAAATCATTAATTTTATGTTATTAAACTTCTAGTAGTTATTACTTTCATGTAAAATCATTATTGGTTTTGACATGCTTTTATAGATAGCATTTGACATACCTGAGGAGCAGTTAGTATGTAACTATATAACTGTTAACAGCAATAAATATATTATAGTACAAGGACAATGCTGGTGGTTGGAATCACAACCTGTATCACCATAAATAGAAAAGAATGTGTAGGGTTACCCTTCACATGTAATGCCAAAGCATTACGCTCATTAAAAATGTTTGTAATATTATGTTTTTTTTCCCCATAGTAAGTTTCACATCCTTGACACAGCTATATATATACAAAATTCTTAGTTTACAATCAGCATATCCTTCAAAAACATATTGTTTATTTGTCGAGGCATGATGAATTGTGCAATGAAGTGCCAATAACATAACATTATATGTTTTACTATTTTAATATTTTATTATTTATTACTGGGTTTCCTTACATAATATATCCTTTAGATTCTTATTCCTCCTAAAAATAAATTCGATCATTCCCCTATTTGTGTCTTAAGCTCTGGGTCAGTGTATTAATTAGTGTGTGTGTGTTTAAATGATATACAAATGTTTGCCCACGTCACTAACTGAAGTGGAGACCATTTAATGCTCACTATCATTTCATTGTAAAATTTTTTTTTTTTTTTTTTTTTTTCTTTACATGCATCCTTCTATTTTCATCCATGGTTTAGCTGTATTCTTCCTCTTATCAGATTTGTACCCTCTACTTATTAAATTCTGTTGGAAGCATTTCATGTCCATGCATGTGTAGAATTCAATATAACCTGATCTTCCCAATGTGCCAATACCAACTTGGCGTACGAATTGGCATGCATTCAGCTGGTTTTATTAATGAGGACCTAAGAGATTTTTTATTCATACAAAATCCTGTTGCACCAATGTTTAAAGCCCTCCCTAAGATTCATAAGGATGCTAAAGACCCACCCCTGAGACCTATTGTGTCAGGTAGGGGTTGGGTCACAGAGCACATATCCATCTGGTTGGAGACTACACTGAGACCTATAGTGGAGGATGTTCCAAGGATTTTAAGGGACACAGCACATTATTTGGGTTCTGTTTCAGAATATTTATTAACAAGTAATGAGACAAGGTCAATGTTTGTGACATTGGATGTTAATAATTTATTTACTGTTATTGATAATGTCTATGGAGTTCAAGCAATAGAACAATTATTATGCTGTAAAACACAGTTTAATGATGATGAGGTTCAATGTGTGTGTAAATTATTGCAAGTAGTTTTGGAAAACAACGTATTTGCTTGTCAGGGCATGTATTATTGACAGAAACAGGTTGTTGCAATGGGTACACCCTGTGCCAATTCGTACGCCAACTTGGTATTGGCGCACTGGGAAGATCAGGTTCTATTTAATTCTACACATGCATGGACATAATATTTGCGTTTGTATGTACATTTCGTAGATGACGTTTTTTTCATATGGGATGGAGATGTACAACAGTTAGAAATGTTTGTTCAGTATTTAGAAGATAGTTCTGCATTTTTTAGATTTACCATTCATTATTCCACCAGTAATATAGATTTTTTAAATGTTAGAATAGAAAGGGATGTGATGGGGAAAGTTACCACGTCACTGTTTAAGAAAGAATGTTGGCGTAACAACTTACTTCATTAGAGTAGTATGCATCCAAGACACACTTTTGATAACATAGTTAAAGGTCAAGTGTGTAGGATTTCAAAAATATGCAGTGATGATAACAAATTTAATGAGGAAGTGAAATGCTTCCAACAGAATTTAATAAGTAGAGGGTATAAATCTGATAGGACTAGCTCCCTAATAGATCATAGTAAAATGAAGAGGAAGAATACAGCTAAACCATGGATGAATAGAAGGATGCATGAAGGGGTAAAGAAAAATAAAAATAAAACATTTACCAAGGGAAATGATAGTGAGGGCATTAAAATGGTCCTCACTTATAGCAGTGACGTGGGCAACATTTGTGATATCATTAAACGACACTGGCAAATATTATACACTGACCCAGAGCTTAAGACACAAATAGGGAATGCTCCGAAATTTATTTTTAGGAGGAATAAGAATCTAAAGGATATATTATGTAAGGAACCCAGTAATAAGAGAAATATTAAGATTAATAGTAAACGCACCTTCCCATGTTATCAGTGTAAGGCTTGTCACTTCATATTGCAATCTCAAATATTTGTACATCCGAGGACAAATAAACAATATGTTTTTGAAGGATATGCTGATTGTAAAACTAAGAATTTGGTATATATAGCTGTATGTCAAGGATGTGAAACTTACTATGTGGGGAAAACCAATAATATGTTTAAGACTAGAATTTACAAACATTTATCAGATATTAGACTTGGTAATGAGCGTAATGCTTTGGCATTACATGTGAAGGGTAACCCTACACATTCTTTTCTATTTATGGTGATACAGGTTGTGATTCCAAACACCAGGGGGGGCAATTTGGTAAATGAAACTGAATGTGCTGATACCAGGTGGATAGTGCGATTAGGAGCAGATAGGTCTCCTGGTATTAATGGGTATATACCTTTAAAACCCATCCTAAAGAAAAGGAGGGCTTTTTATTGAAATGTGATAGGCTGATATTTATTTTAAATATGTGAGGTTTTATACTGTGTGTTATCTGATGAAGGGCATATGGCCTGAAAGCGCACATCTGTGGAAATAAAGTTTTTTGGTACTTTTATCGACGTGGTTGTCCTCTGTTTGCTTGTTTTTGGATGTTTGCAGTCTACACAGTGGTGCACAAACATGCTTAATAGAAAAATAAAAAAAAAAAGATTAAAGAAATGCAGTTTTAATATTTGTCAGAAATGTATTATAGGATCTTGCGTTGGGTCTATAGAATGGTGCATTGGTGCTGTTGCCTAGGTCATATGGCTATGAACCATGTAGTTTCTAGGCTGTCAGCACAGATATGTATGCAAATGAGGTTGATGTCTTGAATAGCAAAAAGTAGTAAGAGTGTCCACATATCCAGTTTGTGTAGGCTTTCACACTATATTGATATTTCCAGTGGAAGTGGATGACACTGGGGGTGTGTTCTGTTACTGCTAGCTCCAGCGCACGTGTTTTTGAGGCACGCTGCATTGCTGAGCATGTTCACGCAGAAAGACCAATCAGGTGACAGTGTGATATAGTCAGCAAGTCATTAAAACCAGATATATTCAATTATTAATTTTGACTGTTGTTTAAACTCTGGTGCATGGTGCGGTGCATAGCTTAATGGGTTCGCGTGAGCACAATATCAATGTGACACACACCTACAGAATAACACCATAATGAGGCACACTCACAAACTAGGAATATCACAGAGTATGTGTTTCAGCTTCTGAAGTCACAGTTCCAGTGCCTAAATATATCTGGTGGAGCCCTGCAGTATTCTCCAGCCACATGTGCACATATATTCACAGTATGCGCTATGCTGCACAATCTGATCCTATTGAAACAGCTGCAGCAGGATCAGCAACGGGAAGGGATGCACAGCTGCCACCAGTGCCTAGGTCACCACAGCTGCAGTCACAGGAGGACTCGGAGGAGGAACCTCCTGCTGATGTCCCTGTAGGCAGACTTAGGTGTGTTCAGTACACCCTGGTTTTGGCTAAGAAACAATGCATAGCACATTCACTGACAACCAACAGACCTAGGGACTGACATCTTACTCCTACTCACATACAGTAATTAAAATTTATGGCAGGCAACCCACACAACCTGTACCTATCCAAGTATTGGCTGTCTACTGTTTGCATCAGACAAAGTCAGCCCTGAACTACATTTGCTTCAACTACTGCATTTGCAAGGTAAGTCTGTAACCTACACAGTACTTGTAAGGATTATTATGATATGGCATTGTATGTATGGATCTGCTACATTTATGCAAGTAAATATAGTGGTCTGTTTGTACAGAAATAACATCCGCATGGGACTACATATACCCATTCCACTATAATGTTTCCATTACTATTCACTAGGCCTCATGCATGGAATATTCATCCAGTACTACTGCAACAGATTACTAGTACATCAGTCCAGGGAGATGTTAGACAGTGGGGCTACATGATATTCAGACTATTGTGTATCCCAGCAGAACATGTGGTGTTGTTTCCCTACCCCCAACACAACAGTGTTCCCATATAACTGCTGTAACAGTAACTCATCAATGGTATATCAGCAATACAGGCAGTCTTAGAACCATAACATAGAAATTGATCATACATTGTATGTCTTACTTAATGTAAGAATAACAGTGTACATATTTATGATTGTGTGATGAATGAGCACTCTCTGTCAGGCAGCTTGTGTGCATAATGGACTAGGGCACTTAGCATGTGTGATGGCACTGATGGTTCTAATCTAGAAGTATCCACTTCTTTTGGATGTGAGGGATTATTATGTTATGCTTTACATACTGTCAGTTGTGTGTGGTGTAATATTATTAACCTCTGTCACATATTAATTACATCAGACAGCTTTAGAAAGTCATAGCCAATTTGAGTGAAGTGCAGCAGTGCAGAAACAGGCACAGATGTCATTTTCTGTAACACACAAAATCCCGGACTGACTTACAGGTAGGTGAAGGGCTGGAGTCAGTTTTTAAGTAGAGAAAATCCCACTGGGCCTGCTCATAGACTTAGTTAAGAAGAGCACAGTTCTGTTGCTCCTCTCCCAAAATGACCTGTTATATATAGATATGTCCATAGATACATACATATATCTATACATATCTGTCTGTCACTATCTCTCTCTCTCCCACAGATAGTATATATATATATATATATATATATATATATATATATATATATATATATATATATATATATGTATATGTATCAAACACATGCATCTCTGTATTTCCCCATATATCTACATAACATATATATATATATATATATATATATATATATATATATATATATATATCACACACACACACACACACACACACACACACACACACACACACACACACACCTACAGTTATATGTACATCACTGTTATATATATAAATATATATGTTTATATGTGTGTGTATGTCTGTATTGTTCTACATACCCTGGTAATGATGAGTAAAGCTGCACTATGACACATGTATAATTTTGCTCAAAGGATCAAAAGTAAGGCCTCAACAGTAGATAATGCACTTACTTACAGACTTGTATGCCTGCTGGATGCCACCACATATACACCAACAGGTGAACAGGTGGTGTAATGTACAATGTTATTTATGCACGCATTGGCAGGGCACATTGTTCTTGCCCATAGGCTTGCCCATTCAAATGCAAACAGACATATATTAGAAATGTCCAAGAAGAACGTGGTCTGAAGCCAAAAAAGAATTTATTGGATAAAAACACCACAGAGAAATTGATTGACCTAGGTTTCGTCTTTACTAAAGACTTCTTCAGAATGCCAGCACATATCCAAACCATCCTATTTATACTAACACAAGCCACACCCCCTAATAAAATAGATTTAATTGATTAATTTTAAAAATTACATGATCGATCATAAATAAATATTGTATAAATTACATAAAAATATTTAATATAAATTAACACGTACAAAAGAAAACAATAAAACTGTGTTTAATAATTATAAACCTGAAAAAATGTATGTATATAATGAACCCAAAGGCACACAAAAAAGACTACCCGGTAATATTTTTCAGCCTTAATAATGGTTTAATAGAACAATAATCATTTAGACCGGGATATTTGTGTGCATCCAATTTAATCTGCCATCTAAGTTCACATAAATCAAGATGGACATCCAAGATCTTCCCTTGTAAATCATGTTTAATTTGTTGCACCACACAAAAACTGAATTCATGTGTAGGATTACTGACTACATGTCTAGCGAATGCATTGGTAGATTTTACATGTTGACGCAGGGTTTCCAGGATTATGTCATTTTCAGCATCTGTAAAAGGGCCCCAGCATCATGGATACATCTTTCCTGAAAGGCAACAAAATGGGAACACATGTCAGGATCACATATGTGAGAGTGCACTATGTAGAGATATAGCAATAATTGATGGCTGGCAGTGTTCACTGCTTGATCACACATCTCATATTCCACAGTGTGCAAACATACTAAGGCTGTGGATGCAACTAGGATAGTAGCAATAGTCAGCTATTGCTGTTTGTGCCATGACAGATACTGATGTATGATCACACACCCAACACAGGAGTCCATTGTAGTGTGGTCTCTAGGGGAAACCACCCCCCTTACAATATATAAAACCAACAGTGCTAAACAAATAGCAGTGTGCTTTTACAACCACTATAAAGGGACATTCCCAGGAAAGCAGTGTACCACATTAACAAAAAACATTCTATTCTTAAAGTACTGTAGTTCCTCTGTAAGTTTAACAAATCTGGAGATCAATGACATGTCATCGTTACAGTTCTAAGAAAGACTTAATGGTGTAATCCCCATTCCCCCTAAGTATATTCACACATATGCATCATGTTGTAAACAAAATGGTTACATACCTGATGGAGTACAATACTCCTCTGTTGATAGGTACAGATATACAAGGGTTGCACCAAAGAGTTCACCTTGTGAAGTAACTCTCATACACAATGATCACCCTAGCTAGCTATTTGTCTTTTTTAACATGATTGCCATTACCAAGTGATTGCCACTTAACTAACCTGTGCTTCTGAAATGCTAATTTCAGCCAACACAGCTGATTTGCAGTATAATCAGCCAATCACAAGCAACCACTGAACAAGATATAAGGCCTCAATGTAGATTACAACACTGTTCTAATATGCTGTGCTGGAAATTACTTGGATAAAGATACTATGCCATTGCAGAGAGTACATCTGTAGCAGCTACTTTTTTACATACAGATGTGTGTGCTACAGGCTGCAGCTGATGCTGCAGACAATAGACATAGGCAGAGAGTGTGAACACTTTGGAGGGCAACAAGCTTTAAGAGTAAGTGTGAGATCTGTGGCAGTCTTATTGTAGAGGCAGAGCCATACTGAGATACCAATCCCACTGGAAATTAAGGCATGTGTTTAAGGTAAGTATGTTAGCCAACAGTATCAGTACCACAATCAAAGACAAAATGGTTGGTGTGTCCTAGAAAAAGGTAAGGGGGTAGATTAACCATTATGTCACGCAGTTGGACAACTGCCAAGTCATGCAGGCTGCAGTGTCATATTACTGGGCTCCAATTTCAGTACACACTTCAAACACCTGTGGGAATTCAGGCTAATGCATGACCTGACATTCTCTGCACTTTCTACTGTTGTACTAGGAGTAGTTAAGAGTGGTTGTAACTGTAGGCCTTTGTGTTCTATTACATAGATGCAGACATTCCATATGTACTGCTTTGGGTGGATATATAGGTGATAAGACAGACATACATATCACAATTTATAATGTTGATTTCCACATACATGTATTTTCATTGGTAGAGGCAGGTGTAGTTAAACCCAGGACAATGTGTACCAAAGAATTATTGTTCTCAATGAATTTTACACACTAAGCTATAGTGCCACTGATGCAGCAGGTGTATTTTTACATGTTGTAGATATCATTCCACAGTTATCTGCTGTCATAGACTATACTTACATGTATACCTCTCAGCTGTCCATATTGTTGCAGAATGTGCAGATTATGGCCTCATATTTTTTGTCTGTTTTTCATAAAATTGTATTTTTCTGGAAAATTAGTGGTAAATCATTAAAGATTGAAGTGAGAAAATAATGACAGTCATTTGCATTTCAGACTTCATATCCTACAGAACATTCATGCTAAATGACAACCTGTTAGTCTATCAACTTTCTAAGTTTGTCAGAACAATATTTAAAAATTGTCCCTAGTTTTGGGCCTTTGTCACACTTTTATTTATGGATTTGTATTGCTCTGAGAGACTGAGAGCTATTCTTACCTGTGTTATTATGTGTATGGCTTTTGAGTGCTATATTTCTCTAATAGGGTCCCAGTTAAAATCCTACTTTTACATTAATGTTTTGGCAAGTGTATTTCTTCATGTTGTAAATATAATTGCAGGGTTACCTGCTATTAGATACCTCACTTACATTCATTCTTATGTGTATGGCTTTATAGTGATGTATTTCCCAACTAGAGTACCAATTACAGTCTATTTTTCTATATTTGTTTAGCTGATTTGCATGGTGCAGCACAATGTGCAGAATCACTTAAATATGCTTAATGACGAGAATGTGATCATTACTATGTTTTCATTAAAACACCAGTGTTAATTAGCAGCTGTTTGGCTTGGTGGGTTGTGTCACTATTCTGCAGCTGCGATAGTCCTGTGTTCAAAATAGTGTGCAGGTGTAGTTTTTGAATGTGATTAATATTTTTTCAAAAGCATATATCAATGTAACACTATTTAGCATAGCTAAGAGATGTGCACTCCACACCTCATCGTACAAAAGTCTTTAAAGAAAAGAAAAATGGAGAGATAGGACAGTGATGAAATGGGGTGCAAGCAGGGGGAAAAACAACAACTGTGCACTTTCACAGATATTTTTGCTGAATTTGGCCCGTCACCCCAGACAGGGGTGATGATAGCATAAGTACATTATCAAGTCAACTGGACCAAATTACATGTGTCCTGTGGACATGTGGAAAATGGAGAGCTATGTATGGGATGATATTTATTGTGGGACAGGTGCCAATTTATTTAAGGTGAGAGTGGAATGTTGGGGAAGGGACATAGGTATGTGTTGGAGAGATAAGTTGGGAAGGTGAGGAAGCTTTGTAAGACAGACAAGACAGCAGACAGGGTTGGTGTGTGACACAAGAGGGTGTGAACATCTTGGATGAGGAGGGTGTTGTGGAATCCCAATCCCATGAGCATCCACATGGTAGCAGTGCAACTCAAGCCCTCACCCATGGGACTGTCTGCACTGCTCCTTCACTGCTCCTGTGGTGGCAGTGGTGGAGGCTGGTGTCCGGGGTGAGGCTGCCCCACCAGGATGGACAGCATGCTCTCCATCTGGTTCAGGTATGCACTGACAGTTTAGCAGAGGTGCCCATGCACCATACATTGCAGTTCTTGATGGGTGACAAAATCACCCCCCCCTCCACATCTGCTCCCAGAGGGGGGCCCAGTCCCAGCCTGTGAATCAGAACTACCTGATGGAGCAGGCAGTGCAGGGGCAGCAGAGGGGGGACCACCAAGCTGCAGCCCAGACTTGGTGGGTCCCAGTGCCATAGCCGAGGGGAGCAAAGGTAGGTGGAACACCTGAAACTGGCCTACCTTGTTGTGCTGCAGTAAAAGAAATATAAACATAAAGTTGTATCTTTTGGCTTTTCCCGGTTAGGGGTTGCCACAGCGGAACTTCGGTCCGCTAATGATTGGCAGTAGATTTTTATGTACCGAGTTGCCAGCTCTGATGCACAACCTTCAATGAAGGTACGCCCATTCACGCATGTCTCCACACAGAAGACGCTTTTAGCTGAGACTCGAACAGGACAACGTCTTCCTGTGAGGCGACAATGCTACCGCAGCACCACCACCGCACATAAAATAAGATAAGTAATAACCAAACAAATGTTAGTATTGACATAATGGAAGATAATATTGATTAATCAAAATACAGATTAAGGTATATTATGAGGAACATAACAAGAAATTACATAAAGGTAAGTATGATAGCAAACCAGTATAAAACAATGCATAAGGTTAACATAGTCAATTAAACATAATATATTAATATCAAACCATAATAATAAATAACATTAATAAATTAAAGAAGGTTAGGGGTGGGGAGGGAAAGAGAGAGAAAAACATGCCATTAGTTACCTCACAGGTAATATTACTACACAAACTACTACTACATACTTCTACAGGTGTGCAGTGTCAGTTGTGAGTACAGTGACTACAATTCTTGTATATATGATGCTGCATGTACATACCTCTCATCCTGTTAGCATGTTACAGTATGGGCCAAGCACTAACAAATGCAGGCACACAATTACAGGGAACTGTTTTACATAGTGTGATCATACATTACTACCAAGGTGTTTTGTAAATGGATTTGCCAATAAATTGGATTCCAAGTAATGTCATATATCAGCCAGTCATATGGGGCACTAGTCATTACATTCTGCAAAAGCATGACAGTTGAGATGTATGCTTGTGTATACTAAGTACACTAGACAGCTGGTTATTTGTGAGCTGGCTGCCATGGGAATAGAACACACAAGCAGTAACTGCAGAAAATATATGCACTTTATTTCAATATAATCAATTCTGAAAACACTAGCATCTTTAAGATGTTTCTTGCAACATTTTGTGTGAAATCCTACATTTACACACATGCATAGCTGTGTGTGGCATCACAATGGAAACCAAATGCAGTAAACACATGCATGATGAGCACTTTAGCTGCCTATAGTAGTTATCAAAACATCATCTCCTTTTACACTCTAATGAATGATGTCCACGCAAACAGCAGGAGACAAAAAAAATGCAATTGATTACATCTGGTTTCTTAGATATATAGCAGATGTCATGTGCATAACTATAAGCGCAGCTCAGCATCACTAAGCACAGCACCACACCATGCAAACATACATAAAATTTAAAAAAAATTAAATTATAATCCTGTGCTTACCACCTGTCCAGATATTTTCTGGACAATCCACAGGTACGAGACTGCCTCTACACTGCTGCTTGCATGGATTCAATACCCAATCAATGCTGATCTCCCTAAGCAGTGTGCCATAATTAATATGTATGGCACGCTGCCAGGGAGGAACCATGGCCATGTACACAGATACAGTCTGTGTAGGCTCTACATGGAGCCTGCATGGATTTTATTGAATCCTGGGGTTTATGTTCCTTTGACAGAACACATGGCAACCACCACATAGCAGCATCTGAGCACCATGCAGGTGCTGCAAAGAGCACTTTTGGCTAGCATCAAATATTGAAACAATACTAATTTCACAGACTTTAATCATACTTAGACTTAGGAATGAGGTCCATTCCTGTCATGGTACTAGACACCCACACCAAAAGACTCAGAGAAATTAAAACAGCATCAGAAGCTGTAAGATTCCACACAATGAAAAAAAGAAAGAAGCAGTGGAAGAGTAAATTATAACAGCTTTCAAAGCTGTTGCTTAAACAGAAGTAAACTTTGTTTCTTATCCCTGTCTATATGGCAGATTTAAGTTTCCTACCACTTTCAATGCTGCAAAACATTTTGTGTTCCTGCACTATTTTTTTCTCTGTAAATTGTAGTAAATCAGGGCAGCTAACTAAGTACTATAAGAATTATGATTAGGTCCCCAGTCATAACTGTTAATGTGTTCTGAAAATGGATTCAAGGACGTTACCTCTCAAGCTTCAGCTACTGATTACCTTAAGTAACAATAATGCTAGTCTATTTTTAAGAATGTATTTATTTATTTTTTTACATTTGTTACCAGGTAAATGTCCAACTGGGCTGAAAGCCCATTTTCAGTAGAGACCCGGGGAGAAAAGCTCCATATATATATATATATGAAAACATAATAGATAACAATATATTACAGTGTTTTACGACTTATAAATACATGATAAAGATACATAAAGTAAATAAGATACAGGCAGTTATACAAGGTAAATACAACAAGAAAAAATATAAGGTTACAAGAAAATAATTGAATAAGAAACTAACAGATAACTGTGCACTGAAATATATTAATATGGCAGATGGATATAGCAACTGTAAGGCTGGCTGGAGAAAATGCTGGGAAATGAAACCCTGCACCTGGAGTAAATTAAAGCTTGGAAGGCAGGGACAATTGAGAACAATAAAATATAGTTATAAAGAGTCTGAAATAGTCAAGAATTAAGGACCCTAATCAGGATTAGAGCATAGACAGATCCAGTGGTTGGTGAGGTATTGTCTAAGGCTTTGCTTGAATTTGGCAGTGTTATTAAGTTTCAGCAAATGCTGTGGCAGTTAGTTCCAAGACCTGGAAATTTTGTTAGAGTATAGTGAGTTGCCAAAAGTGTTTGCAGATTTGATTACTTTTAACAGACGTTTATCAAAGGATCGAAGGTCTCTAAGGTAAGTATTAGTTGGAATTAAGTGAGCTGGACAGGAATCAGGTCTATATAAAATGTTGTGGGCAAAGATGAGTTGGTTTAGTTGTAGCAAATTGGGTAGTTCAATCCAGTTGAGGATTTTTAGGGCTAAACAGTGGTGTTCCCTATAGGGTAAGTTAGTTGCAAATTTGGCTATTTTATTATAGCATGAATCTAATTGAATGAGCTCAGCCTTTTGTAAGTTGGTAAAGATTTGTGATGAATAAAGGAGAGTGGAGAGCAGAAATGATTTGGCTGAGGCTAGTCTGGAGGAATTTGTGACATAGGATTTGGCTCTATAGAGTTGACCTAATTTTATATGAACTTTTTTTACAATTATTGCTATGTGTTTGTCAAATTTTAGTTGATTGTCTAGTGTGACACCAACGAGTTTGGTGTTATCTACTGGTTCAATAGCAGTTTGGTTTGAAGAATAGATGGTAAATAAAGGGTACTTAGAATGCTGACTTATTTTTGGCGAATACCATGAGTTTAGTTTTTTTTTTTTAGATTGAGAATGAGATCATTCTCAGTCAGGTAGGTTTCCATGTCATGCAGTGATTTTTGTGTTTTTTCCTGGAGTTCAAGGGTGGTGACAGCTGAGCAGATGAGGAAAGTGTCATCTGCATAGTGGATTATGGTAGCAGACTTAGTAGTGGTGTGCAGGGTATTAGTAAATATGGTAAAAAGAATGAGGCCTAAAATAGAACATTGAGGTATACCTACTAAGATAGGGAGAGGTTATTAGCCCATTTGGTGGCTTGTTGTCTATTGTAGAAGTAACTATGAAACCAGTGAAGGGATGTGGAACTCAGGTTATATGCAACAAGTTTATTGAGGAGTTTTTGGTGAGAGATGGTGTCAATGGCTTTTGACATGTCAAGAAAGACTGAAGAGACAAAGAGGCCTTTGTTTTTAAGGAGTTTCACAGTGTCAGTAAAACTAATCAAGGCGGTACTGGTACTGTGCTTGGGCCTGAATCTGTGCTGAGAATTGGAAAACATGTTGTTATTCAGTACGTAATCAATAAGTTGGTGGTGGATGCATTTTTCTATGATTTTGGCTAGGGGAGAGAGAAGAGCAATTGGGCAATAGTTGCAGAGGTCAGTAGAATGGCCACTTTTATGGAGTGGTATGATGTGAGAGATTTTCCAGATATAGGGGACATAGCTCTCAGAGATGGAATGATTAATGAGTATGGAAACAGGATAGCAGACAGATGAAGCAGTTAGTTTTAAAATTCATTTGGGAGAAGATCAGCAGAAGGAGATGAGGCTTTAAGCTTGGTGAGAAGCATTTTGATGAAGCTAGTTTGGACAGGTAGAAATGTAAAAGGGTTTGGGGAATTACTGGGATTAGGTATGGTTAGAGGTTTGATGGCTTATTTTGTAAGAGGAATTCTATAGAGTTGATGAAATGTGATTTGAATATTGTGGCTAGGCTATCTGTAGTATTACAGGTGGTAGGAGGTGGGGTGGAAGGTTTGCCAGGTTTCAGGAGGTGATTAATGCTTTGCCAGAATTTTTGGGGGTTATGTACGTTTTTTTGTTGGGATTTGAGTAAGTAAGAATTTTTATCAAGATTAATCTGTTTTTTGGCTAGGTTCTGAAGTTGTTTGTATGCTAGGAGGTCTGATATGTTTTTAGTTAAGTGGTAGGTAGACCAGGGTTTGTCACATTGTTTGAGCAGGGATTTGGTGCCACAAGTTAGCTAGGGTGCATATTTAGATTTGGTACAAATTTTTCTAAAGGAAGCCAAATTATTAAGTATATTCAAAAAAGCATTATTAAACTATTGGACTGCTAAGGTGAGTTGGAGTGTTTTTAGGGGGTTCTAATCATACTGTTTAAGAAGGGTGTTGAATAAAGAAGGAGTAAAGTTTCTCATGTTGAGGGTGAGTTAAAAGTAATATTGTTGGGGTTGTGGAATTTTTTTCTTTGGATAAAAGTAGGTGTATAGTCACTAAGTGTGTCAGGCAGGCAACCAGCTGTATGAGAAAAGATAGATTTATTGATGAAAATCCAGTCAAGGATGGACTGCTTGTTAAAATGTTTAACATGTTTATATGGTAATAGCAGCATGGAAGTCATGAAGTTTGTTGAGAATGTTTCTTATGTTAAGGTTGATAAGGAGTAAATCAGAATTGTTTGATCTGGTATATGGTGGGTAGATAGAGTTGATGCTGAGGTGCTGGGGAATGTGTAGAGTATGAGGAGTAAGAGGACCAACATTGGGGTGGATATCTTCACGCAATTTGATATTACTTAGTGAGTGAAGCAGAAGATATGATAGTTTAATGAAAAGCAGATAGTATTTGCAAGAGGGGGAGCAGGTGTGTGGGTGGAAACATACTTGAAGCTTGTAAGTAGTACACAATGTATTTTGAAAAGGTGAGTTAGGAGGTAGGGGTAGTGTTGGTGAGTGGTGATGAGTTATAGTGAGGGAAGAAAAAGAGGTTGTTCAATATGCAAGTAATAGAGATAATATTAGGGAAGACTTAGAAAAGAAAGAGTATGTGGTAGCCATAGTAGACTATAACTGTAAAGCTGAGTTTAAGTAAGAGGGAAAAAAAACAACGGTAAACAATGGGAAGTGAAAGGGAGTGAATGATATGAAGGAAGTGGTTATGGGTGGGGTAACAGGTGAAAGTGTAGGAATTATGTATGGATGAGATTTCAATTGGTTAATTGGCAAAAGGGTGAGTGTGGATACGGTATAAGTTAGAGGGTATGGGGGGTGGGTGGGAATGGACCGGGCTGACCCTTGATTCAACTGCTATGGAATATTTATAACAAAATCAGTCAGTAAATATGGGGCCAGGAAGATCCCATAATAGAAGAGATATAGGGTATAAATGTAAAATAAGCCAATTCAAACATAAAGCAAGAGCTGGTGGAAAAAAACATGCAAGACCTTACAACTGAAAATTAAGGTAGTCCTTTTGCATGTATGGGAAAAAGTATAGCATAGCAGTAGAAGCAGATAGCAGTCGTCACTGGCGGGGTGCTCACAGAGTACATCTTAATTGTTAAATGCCTAACTGCATAGGAAAGATGGTGAAAATACACCGTAATGAAGGCAAGTTGTTTTTGATGAAATCTTAGGCACTTGGGTGCACCTATGTTGGTGTTTGCAGTTCGGTTTAGCCGAGGGTCCTTACTGAGGAGTTCATGGTAGAACGGCTGCCAGCAGGGAGTAAAAGGAAGGAGAGGAGTAAACTAGAACGATAAAAAGAGGGAAGGTTAGAATGAAAATACAGATGGAACATGGTAAGAAGGCAGAGAACTTGAAATAACATATACACTGTTCATTGAAAGAAATATCAGCAGTAAACATCAGGTAGTAGTCACTTATTATTATAGGACTGAATCATGTCCAGTAAATACAATGAATACAGCAGTTATAACAATATTTTAGAATACGTTGGTCACACAGCAAGGAAAAGATGCTTTCACAGGTGATGATGCATGAAACAAATACCTATTTAAATTGCAAACAACATGGTTGGAATTACTGAAAGCAGAAAAAGGTCAATGCCAAGGACTTCCACCAATTTCAAAATGTAAGCAGTGTTAATAAGCAGTATGCACTTAATAGTGTGGTCAGCATACACAAGGCAATTTGAGTAACATCTGCAGTCAATTCTATTGACAGACACAAAATACCAACCTAACTGTTAATGCAGCAGTGATGACAACTAAAAATGAAGCAGGTCAAGTGATTGTAGAACATAAATGAATTTATAACACACTAAGCATAGACCTAGCTTGAAGAGAGCACCCAAACACCATAGACAATCTGCTGTAGTGGAAGTTTAAAAATGGCACCCAGGGTGTATAAAAGCTTTTCCGTATTCACAATGGACATTGACAGAGGGGGAGGGAACATTTCAATCACTCACAAAAGTGATTACCATGAATGCAAACATGTCAAGACTCTTGATTCAACTGGCATTGAATATTTATAACAAAATCAATTAGTAAATATGAGCCCAGGAAGATCCCATAATAGAAGAGATATTGGGTATAATTGCAAAATAAGCCAATTCAAATGTAAAGCAAAAGCTGGTGGAAAAAACAAGCAAGACTTACAACTGAAAATTAAGGTAGTTCTTTTGCATGTATGGGAAAAAAGTATAGCTTAATAGTAAAAGCAGAGAGCAGTCGTCACTGGCGGGGTGCTCACAGAGTACATCTTAATTGTTAAATGCTAACTGCATAGGAAAGATGGTGAAAATACACAGTAATGGAGGCAAGTTGTTTTTGATGAAATCTTAGGCACTTGGGCACACCTACGTTGGTGTTTGCAGTTCGGTTTAGCCGAGGGTCCTTACTGAGGAGTCCATGGTAGAATGGCTGTGAGCAGGGAGTAAAAGGAAGGAGGGGAGTAAAGTTGGTGTTTGCACTTTGGTTTAGCTGAGAGTCCTTACTGAGGAGTCCACAGTAGAATGGCTATCAACAGGGAGTAAAAGGAAGGAGAGGAGTAAACTAACAGTCAGCACAGCAGTGATGACAACTAAAAATGAAGCAGATCAAATGATTGTAGAACATAAGTGAATGTAACACACTAAGCATAGACCTAGCTAGAACAGAGCACCCAAACACTGTAGATGATCTGCTGCAGTTTCAAGAAGATTCAATATCAGGATAAGAATTATATTTAATAAACACACAGACCTCTAGTTACATATATTTTGCAGGTCCTACCTTAAAAATACAAGTCAGACCATTCAAATCTATGAACCCCTTCTCCATACATGCTGCAAAACACATTGTTTTCCTGCACTATTTTTCTCTCTGTAAACTGTAGTAAATCAGAGCAGCTAACCAAGTACTATAAAGAATTATTATTAGATCATTTCTTTGCTTACTACACCATCCAACCTCTGCCTCTATTGCTCTGCTACACACTTACTAGTGTATGTACACTTTATGAATGATAGAGGAGGGTGTGATGGGCATGGAGATGGGATCATCTTAAAAGAGGGCATCAAATGTGAGGTCAGAACACCTCTTTGGAGGGAGTAGGCAGGGTCAGAATCTATAGTAAGCAACCCAGCAGTCATGGCAGAGGAAGGAAGAAATGAGGTTACAGTGGCAAAGTGTATGCAGTGGTATAGTGTATCAGCCCTCAGGTATATTATTGGAGTAGGATGAAAGTTTGAGTCAAAAATAAAGGACTAAGGTAAGAGGAAGACAATTGCTGCCATGGTGGAATCAGAATATGAAAGAAGCAGAGTACGATATTCACAGTCTATAAACAAGAGATGACTACAGGTTGAATGTCATCATGGGCCTTAAAGGTACAGCCAAATGGCCTGGGACTGTTCTAGATAAGACAGAATTCTGCAGCCTAAAAGGTCGAGAGGATTAGGATGTCCAGGTACAGATACCATCAGCCAATAGCAATCAAGCCACTGTGTGACTTCTACTCAAGTAGGAAGGATAAGAAAACAAGAATAAACATGTTGGAGTTGGGATTGCATGGTAGTGGATTATGATGGAATGGAAGAGAGCCAAAAGTTAATTTAGGAGACTGGGAACAAGGTATGTTAGTAAAACTGAGGGCTAGGGACAAGAGTTTAGAAGAGGCAAATTGATAAGGCCAGTGTATCTACAGATGAAGGTATACCTAATGACTAGAGCAAAAGGCAAACATATAAAATGTTGAAGGGAGAGGGTGTGAGGAGGTGTAGGAGGAGGTTCATAACAGTATAATTGTGAGAAAGGGAGAATCTGACAGCCCAGCTAGGGGGAATTTTGTAAATAATGATATGTCTTTGTGAATATCAACATGATTTATATAAGATGCTTGTGTTACAAATGTATTAGAACTGTATGTCGTGTGTATATCAAACTGCTGGTACAGAAGTGTGTGCTGAAAAGGCTTTTGCAAAATGCTGTTTGAACTGTAACCACAGTGTGCCCTACTGGAATAGAACAGAAATGCACATGCACTACTGTAACTGTTTAAATGTACATATTTTAACAGTGGAAACTGGAATACAGGAGGTTAACATCAGAAAAATAGCTGAAATTAAATTACTTTATGACTATGGAATAAAAGATCATATCTTTCCATTTTCATTGTAGCTAGAGACAGAGTCTGTGCTGAGAAGCTTTCTGTATTGTCTTCAGAGTGAATTAGTTACTAGACTTGAAAGTGTGAAGGAATGTAATTGTTTTATGACTTCCAGCATCTACCAAAGATCTGAGGTGTATGTATTTTCACAGGTAGATGCTAATACTGTCAGCTTCCAGCAGTGGGGGTTTCACCTGGGATAGAGTCAGATGACAAGAAATGATGTCATTCTGCAAGGTATCCCAGCAGTAATATTTGCAATATTAGTTTGAGAACCCTCTTAGAGAGACAGAGCATTCTGTATTCTGTCTTGGACCTGACAAGAACCATTTACCACATCTGCCTTACTCTGAGGAAGTAAGTTTCTAGGGAACAGAACAATTCTCTTGGATATAGTTAGGAGTAAAGCAAAGCTTAGTTTAGATATTTTTCTTTATTTATTTTAGACTGTCCTGAAATGTTGTCTTAAACATTTCCTGGGATTTTGAACTCTGAAATCACTGTGATGATATATTTAGTATTGTCTTGTTCCTCTATTATTTATTATTAAATATATTTAAACTTTTCATTGTGGCTGATCTGTGTAGAGATATTTAAGTTTTGAGAGTATCTGCATATTTATTTAGTGACACTGTGTGGGCCACTCCTAATAGCCTTGCTCTTGGTCAAACTACCATTTGTATTAATATCAATGTTGCACAGCAAGATTGGACACCCTTTGTTAAGGGGCTTAAAGTAGCTGATAAAGAGTTAGATGGTGGCAGTGATAATTACCTTATAGTCTGGGAAGAAGAAGGCATAGCTAGTAAACCTGTGCCAGCCTTTCCCAGGTGTGTGTGTGTGTGTGTGTGTGTGTGTGTGTGTGTGTGTGTGTGTGTGTGTGTGTGTGTGTGTGTGTGTGTGTGTGTGTAAATCAAACCTCAAAGAGTGCATGTGTCAGCTACTTGGGCAGGGATATGAAGCACTGGCTGGATAGAGAGGGTGCTGGAGGTCTTGGCTTGGCCACTCAGCTGAGATCTCATCTCTATAGCTGTGCCAGTGTGAAGTCTTATCGGGGATCTGGGGAAAGAGGGAGAAACCAGCCCCGGACTGACTGTGGTCTCTGTGTGCTCTTAAGAGAGATTGCACTTGATGCAGAGAGCTGCAACTGGAAATACTGTGTGTGTGCTTGCCATTCTCGCAATGTACATCCCCCACTGTTGCCAGTGGTGAGGATTGAGGGTCCTTGATTACTGGTCCAGTGGTTGGGCATCACAATAATAAACCAAGAAGAAATGCAACAAAAGAAGTGAGGGAAACAAAAGGCAAAATCCGAAGCAGAAAGTGGATTAATATAAGAGGATGAAGTAGGTAACAAAGGTTTCTTTGCGTATACAGTAGGAAAAATGAAGGGAAGACAGACCTAGCCATGTTTAGCTAAGGTCAAAGAGAGATCCACTAACCCAGTGAAAAAAATAAAAAAAACTGACTAAATATTTTGATTCAGTCTTCATGAAGGAAAGCAAAGGGAGGGTTCAGTGTCTAGAAGAAGATATGGAGGAGTGTAGAAAACAGTAGGCACAAACTAGGATAGAAAGGGAGAAGATGGTGAAGGAAATGTTTTCCTTAAAGAATGATAAAGCACAGAAATGAAATAAACTGATCTGTCCAGTCTGCTTATAGATTGCCATACAGAGGGTTTCAGTAGATCTCTCTTCAGAGTAGAAGCACATGAGGACTTGAAGACAACAAGAGTGACAACCTTGTACAAGAGTGAAAAATTCAGGGAACTATGCACCTTTTAACCTAACAGTAGTGACAAGGAAAGGTTCCTTCTTCCATAGAGGACAATAATTTCCATGTCAACAATCATCATTGGTTCATGATCTGAAGAAGTTGTCTGCAGACCGGATTCAGATTTATGACTAGGTTATAGGGGAAATTGACAAGGGAGTACCAGTAGATATGACCCACCAGGACATCCAAAAAAAGTTTTTGACTCAGTCCTCAACTAGTGACTAAAAGGAAATCTGCTACAGCTGTTGGTAGAATTAACACTAATTTATTTATATGTTTAGTTATTGTTTTTTGCTTACTGGAAAGTCTGACTTGGCACAGTCCTATTTTCAGCAGAGGCTCAGGGAGAAAGAATCCACATACAAAACATATTTGCAATGAACAACAATAAAAATTAAACATTATAAGCATTATTTTACAGGTGGTACTGAGACAAATAGTAAAGACATTTATCATATACTTTAGAAGTTGTATTATTTTACATAGACTAAGCAACTGTGTTCCTGAGTGGCTAAATAATAAGATACAGAATGTTGATGTGAGACATCAGAATACTGACAAGTGGAACACAGCAGGAGCTCAGTCTTGGTCCAGCACTTTTCAATATAGTCGTGTCAGACATAGCTAAGAGAAGAAAGAATGAGATCAACAACCTCGATGACACAAAATT
Organism: Protopterus annectens; assembly: GCF_019279795.1. Taxonomy (NCBI): domain Eukaryota; kingdom Metazoa; phylum Chordata; order Ceratodontiformes; family Protopteridae; genus Protopterus; species Protopterus annectens. Next base: position 735,623,528 of record NC_056745.1, on the reverse strand, counting down.
AGGTCCAGCGATAGATGGGGAACAGTCTAACAAGGATGTTGAAAGGCTGACAAAGTGGCCTGACAGGTAAAAACATGAGTTGCAGGGCAGACAAATGTACTACACCTGGGCCACAGCAGGCAAGGTATAAAGTTTCAGTTAGAGAAAAGGAACTGATGGTAGCAGAGCATAATCAAATCTAGGGTGCTGCCTATATATGTACGAGGACGACCTAGATCACAATGAGAGAACAATGACGGCAGTTAACAGAATGATAGGGTGCATCCTCTGTGGGACAGTTTCCAGACTCAAGGAAATAATGCTTTTGTTCTACTAACCCCTCAAAAGGTGCCACCTTGAGTTTTGAGTGTAGTGATGAAGGCTGCATCAGGAGAGATACATCATACTACTAGAAGGAGATTAGAGGAGAGCTACCAAAAGGGTGTGTGGAATGACAGGAAAGAAAATAACAGTGATTAGAGGAGCTATTGTTATTCTCACTCAAGTCCAGAAGATATGGAGAGCATGATCTGGGTATACAACAATATTTCTGGGAAATGTTAAGGGTTTCTATGAACAGGAAGAACAGAGAGGGGAGGAAGAAGCAGAAATGGAAGATTGTAAGGACTGCCTTCTTCTTTGATCTGCCAAAGCTTTTCTTAAAGAGAGCAGTGATGATCCATGGAATGGACTACTGGAATGAATGGTGGAGATATTATCTCCAGTGGTATTCATGAGGGCATGTGACAGGTGGTGATGGACTAAGGTGCAAGATAGGGATGAGAGAAGGTAGAATGTCAAATTATTCTAATTGGCAGATTAGCTAGGCATATTGCCACCTTCTACCATCAAGCAAATGGTGTGCATTCCATTCTACCTACCACCACCTTATGTGTTTATCACAAGGGAAAGAAAGAAGAATTGTATATTACTATCACAGCACAGATGGGAAGTCATATGAAAATATTCCTACATGATTATGGCTCTGTATTATATTGGAACATTTTTATAACAGTGAATGTTTTGACACAGAAGACAAAATTAATATTCTCCACAGATGGCATTGTCTTAATTATTTTTCTGTACTACACAAGTATATAAGGGTGTAATAAGGTTAGTTTTCCTCTTGATTTCAGACTGCATTCAGATAACTCCATGTATCATTCATCCCAAATAGTCTATATGAATTTGTCTCTATTTTCTAAAGGCAGAAACTTCATTTTTCATTGTTGTATGCCACAGCTGTGCAGAATATTTCTCATTTGAGTCATATGGACTCACTCTTAATCTGGTTTGTATGTAAAATATTTATAAACATGTCACTAAAGGCTCTTGACTACTAACATATTTGGCAGCAAACCAAAGTACTTTTTCACACAGGTGTCTTTTTTATTTGCTGTAATATGTGGAAGTACAGTCATGCAGTTTGCAATATTTTGCAGTCGTGTCCAAGAATTTTGAGTTAGTAAAACATATACTGCATAACAATTTAAAATATATTTACATTGTCTTAGAACAGAACTGTAAAACATGGTGGCACAGCATCTAGAAACTCTTTTACTCTTTCTTGAGATACTTTACATAAAATAAGCAGCTGTAACATAATGACATATTTTCACAGCTCTACTGGCAGGTAACATTTGCAGGATTAACAAGAGAAGGCAATTAAGTTTAAATATAGAATGAACCTGACACATTTTATACCATACATAAAGAATAATGTACATAATTTAGTAATAAACTAGCCTCAAATGTTTATTGCAAATCATTTAGTAAAAATTGGTCTCATAATTTATATATTTATTTACTTATTTATTTTTGAGGCTGAGTAGTAATATCCTGCCTGAACTCATTTATCAGTTTACAGGAAGCCATATTCAATTGATAGCTCTGTCTTGCCATGAAAAGTGTGTTGTATTTTACATTATACAATAATGAATGGCTGAACTCATATCCAACCAGTCTTACGTGTGCTGGATGAGATTTCAGATGACAAGGGATTTCTGAAACTTTGCTGTTGCTGCCCTGTCATTGGAACCCTTCGTTCCTACAGATGGCTATTTGTATAAATGTCTGTCCATTATCTTGTATGTAATGTGAGTGAATAGCATTGTGGGATATGTATTGTTTCTTCCCAGCACAGAAAGTTTATCATTTTCCAGGAAGGTGATGAACACATATATATCTCATGCAAATGCCTAACATCAAATATATACTGTTTTTCTCTGTGAGATATTAAAACTCTTTTTATGTCTGCATCATTGGAATTAATGTCTTGTACAATTAAAAGCTACTAAACAGACACATGCAAACCAATTACAGTCTGACATTCCAGGTGGCAGGATAAATCTTCAGTAATTTAATTTATATTCTTATTACCTGATTTACTAGGTAAGCCTGTAATATGTGGAACTCTGATTACTTGTGAGCTACAAGCCCCTATTCCAAAAAGTTTATTGAGTTGCATTTCCACAATACTATTGTTTCTTATATCCCTATCAATTCCAATATATAGTTTGTACATCATCGGAAGGCAAGTTATTGGTGTACAGTTTTTAGAATGGCTTACAGATTCAGTCTTACGGAAGAGCATTGTTTTTCCTGTTGTTAACCAGGTTGGTGTCCGTCATGCTCATATAAATAGTTGTTACTCAAGGCTAAATCTTTGTGTACAGATCTTAATACTTTTAGCCAAAAGTTGCATACTACATCTGGGCCTGGGGTTTTCCATTTAGGAGCATTTCTTAATTTTGTTTCAATTTCTCTGGCCGATACTTCATTCCATTTCATATCCTGTACATTTGAACTCCTTACTGTTTCTTTTACTTGTTCTGTCCATTCAGCATCTTTGTTATGTTTCACATGGTCTTCATAAATATTTCTCCAAAATGTATCTATTTCCTGCCTTTTTGGCAGTGTTTCTATTCCTTTTGCTTTGTTTTCCAGTTCTCTATAAATGTTTGGGTCGTTAATGAATTGCTTATTCTACACTTTTTCTTTATATTTATCTGCATATCTTCTAAGTTTTTCTACCTTTGCTGATATCTTTAATTTATTATTTGCGATAGTGTATGCTAGATCCTTGTATGTTCTGATACTGTGCATTGCTTTTATCACATCTACTAAGTGTTTTTGTTTATCTGTCCCCCTTTCTATATTCTTCTAACAGTGACACTTCTTCTCTTAGTTACTTTAAAGTTTTTTTCTGTTTGATATGTCCATGATGGCATTTTATTTAATCCCTTCCTTTCCCTTATTACTCTGTATTTTTGTGTTAAGACTTTATCCAATATTAGTTTAGCTGCTCAGTAACATATCCTATTTATTTCTGTTATATCACATGAATTTCTGTTAATAGTCTTGATTACCGTGTTCATCTGTTTTACCAGACGTCTAACATTTTTTTGGTCTTATTTACTTTCTGTAATCTATTTTTTCATCGATCTTAATGTCTATTCATGTATTAAGTCAAGCAACTTTCCCCTTAGATCATTTTCTGCTAAACTGAGAGCACATTCTTTGCTCTTTATTTCCTGTAGGCATGCTAGAGAAAGTTCCAGAATATCTATATCTCCCTGCGACATAACCTCTTCAGTTGCATCCAGAGTCATCCATTGCACCTTCATATGTGAACTCATTTTTCCATCACTCCACAACATTGCCAACATCAGAGTTGCCACTGTTTCCTGCTCTTCCCTTGCTGCACAACTCCAACTGAACTTTTGGACTGGTTTCCTATTAAAGGCTCCAGAGCATCATCATGTGGCAAGTGATCATATGCTTCTCATTCCACTTGTTTCTCCTTAATTTTGGGGACTCATTGTTCCATTGTGCTGTGATTCATAGGTTCATAGGTATGTACTAGGCTATTGGCCCTAGGGCCTATATAAGCCTAGCCAAAAAGGTACCCTGGCTTTTCCCACCTAAGAAAATAATTTTCCGGAGCCCCTGTTGAGCAGAGCCACAGAGGTGATCACCGGGGTGAATTTCCCTCAACTGGATTTTCTACACTAAATCCTTCACTTCATAAGTAATCCATAACTTCAATTTCTGTTTCCTTAAATTCTCCATTACTAATCCTGTTTTCTTCTTTCTCCTTTTGTTTTTTTCTTATTTTTTACATTGTGAAATTTTCTATATCCATGTGCCTTTGCTTGTATTATTCTTCAAATATCTTTAGTGCTGCTTTTTTTGTATTGATTAGTTTTGCTTTCACCTTTCATAAATCTTGCACCATATCAAATCTCTTTTTCTTTCCAATGTCCATGTTTCTTCTTCAGAAATCTCCCACTCCACCTGTTACTTTTTAATATGGTGACTCATTGTTACATAATGTTGTTATATGACTTGTGTTAAAGTTTCTAGACTAAATCCTTCACTTCACAGGTAGTGGATTGGCTTACATTTCATGACGTGTAACCTGCTCAGCCTTTTATATTGGGAAGACTGAGAGAATGTTGAAAACAATAACATATGAACATATTTATGATATTCAAAAATGTAATTCTAATAGTGCCTAAACTTTCTTGTTGTTTCTTTCGGCTTTTCCTGGTTAGGGGTCGCCACAGCAGAACTCCGGTCCACTAATGATTGGCAATAGATTTTTACGTGCCGAGTTGCCAGCCCTGACGCACAACCTTCAACAAAGGTACGCCCATTCATGCATGTCTCCACACAGAAGATGCTCTAGCTGAGAATCGAACAGGACAACATCTCACTGTGAGGCGACAATGCTACCACAGTACCATAGTGCCTAAACTAAAAGAAAAAATTCTATTCTCGATTTCAACAATTGGCTAAGTTTCTGGTGTCATTCAAAGGGGATCCAGTGTCTGTCCGCCTGGGATGATATGCTCGGAGATGGCTTGCACCTATCACCCTTTCAAATACTGGCCGAGGCTCTTGCCACCCCCATAGTGTCTTTTTTAGGCAAGGCTTAAAAGACAAACCCACTGCCATAAATAGCACAAGTAACAAAAAACTGAGGGCAATGCTACTCAATGCCAGAAGTCTAAACCTCAAAATGCACACACTCGAGGCACTCCCTCAGTATGGAGAAAATCTATATATGTGCAGTAAAAGAAACCTGGTTTAAGGATGCAGAGAGCATCCCAGCACTACCAGGCTACAACTCATACCATACATTTCGGCCACAGAACCCAAACAGAAATACAAAAGGCAGGGGCGTATCCATATTCATCAAGGATACCCAAACCTCCAGGTTAGTGGCACAGCACAATGCTTCACAGATCATCCATGTGCAACTAACAATGGGCAAAACTGCAATTAAAATTGTAGCTTGCGACAGATCACTCACCATGTCCCAGGACCCCCATTCCGCATTTATGGAAACACTGGAAAACATAAAGGTCCTACCAAACACCCTAATATTGGGTGATTTCAATTACCCAAACATTAACTGGGAGAACTACTCAAGTACTAACTCCCTTGCCCAACATTTCCTAGAATTTATAAACTGAAACACCCTGGTTCAACTGGTCAACACTCCCACCAGAGGTGACAACATATTGGACCTGGAAATTAGTACAGAAAAGAGTAAAATCCCAAGAAGGGAAGACATCCCTGATCAGTATCAGCAAGAAACTATGATCCCTCATAAAAATCATCCAAGGCGAGCTTTGAAAGAAAAATTGCCAAGGACTCCAAAGATAACCACAAGGCATTCTTTAGCTATGTCAAAAATCTAAGTGGCAATGCTCTGATCTGCTCGGAGTTAGTGCAGAATGGCACAAAATACACTGAACCGACCAATATCGCCAACAACCTGGCAGACAGGTTCAGCAAAAACATCACCCCCCCCTCTCACCCCCAAAAGGGCCCATAACCATACCAGAAGAATGTAGAGTCCCTGAAATCACAGACACTCAGGTTAAAACAGCCCTCTCCAAAGCCAAAAACACAGCATCAATGAGACCGGACGGTGTCCCAGGCTGCGTGCTACACAAGCTCAAAGACAAACTAACCCCTCACCTAAAGACACTGTTCAAACTCAGCCTCTCCACAGGCTACATACCCATAGAGTGGCACACAGCAACGGTTATTCCGCTCCACAAAGGTTGAGTACAACAGACCCTGGGAACTATCGCCCTATAAGCCTGACTAGCTTGGTCTGCAAGGCTATGGAGCGCATCATCATAGAACTCATTAACAAAGACATTGGGAACCTCCAAACAGTGGACCCTACCCAGTTCAGCTTTGTTAAGGGCAGATCATGCCTCTTAAACCTGGTGGACTTCTTTGAGACAGTTACCAAGGCTATAGACCAGGGAAAGGTGGTACACACAGCCTACCTAGACCTCACTAAGGCCTTTGACACCATTCCCCATTCTGGTATTATAGACAAAGATCACCAGCCTGAACATAAACCCCTACATCACAAAATGGGTTGACAACTGGCTCATGGACAGAACCCACATGGTGAGAGTTGTGGGAGCTAGGTCTGACACTAAACTGGTTACAAGTGGCGTTCCCCAGGGTTCAGTCCTAGGACCCCTCCTGTTTGGCATATACTTCTCAGAGGTACAGGCAAGCACAGGAGGATTATGGCTGACCAAGTCCACAGATGATTGCAAACTAGGGGCTATAAATGACTCTCCGGCAGACACAGACATCCTCCAAAAGGGTCTCACTGAGACGGATACCTGGTGTCAAAATCATGGCCTCAAGCTAAATGCCAAAAAGTGCATAGTCATCCCCTTTGGAAAAAACAGAGTACCCACACACTACCACATAGGTGTTAGTCCCCTAAATATGGAAGACATAATAAAAGATCTGGGGACCCAAGTTGATAGTAATCTCACCTTTGATAATCACATTGCCAAAGTGGTTAGAAAATCCTTCTACGTGGCCCACCTAATCACAAAAGGGTTCACATCCAGATCAAAAGAGGTCATTGTGCCCCTCTTCTCATCACTTATCAGAGCCATCATAGAGTACAACACCCCATTTGGGATGTACCTTACCAAGACACCTGCAACAGCTGGAAAGACCACAGAAGTACCTTACCAAGAGGATCACTGGCCTCAAACAGATGCCCTATGCAGCTCAACTGAAGAAACTACAGCTGTACTCAGTTGCATACCGCCTACTCAGAGGTGATCTCTGCCTGACATACAAGGTTATGTCCAACCCAGAATTGATGAACATGCTCCACCTAAAGAAAACCTTATCCCCTCGAGCCACACGCTCTAGGGATCTAAACCTCACCACAACAATAAATAGGACATACTGGAGTCATAGATTCCTGTCCCAGAGACTTCCCATGCTTTGGAACAAGATCCCAATCTACATTAGGCAGAGCTCCTCGCTAACACTCTTCAAAAGAAACCTTGACGAGTGGATGGGAAACAGAAAGTTTACCTCGGGGTTCACTTCAGTGGCTCTGTTGGACAGAGGCACAGGGAACTAATCTAAGGGGGCAGCGAAAGCCAACACATTCTGGCTAGGCTTATAAATGCCTTCGGGCAGATAGCCTAATACCTACCTATGAACCTATGAACCATATATAAACATTCCATTAAATGTGTTAAATTTAAGAAGTTCAAGTTTGGTATAATAGAATTGACTCCCCGCGATCCTAGGGGAGGTGCATGGGAAACTAGAATCAAATACAGGGAACTTTGTTGGCAATTCAAATTATATGCTACAGAATACCCTAGTATGTATCAATGATTCTATCTCTGTAGCTCTTGTTTTAAAGTTGAGAGCAGCTAAACTTGATGGTCATTTACTTATTATTATTTTTTCTTCTGCTTCTTATTTTTTAATGTAATTATTTAATATATACATACACATTTTGAATCATATATTATATGTGCTTGTGTGTGTGTGTACATATATATATATATATATATATATATATATATATATATATATATACAAGATATATTATAATATGACTGTTTTAAACATTTGTTCTTTAAAAAGAGTTTTATAACACATATAAAAATAATACATTTTAGATTAACATTTCAGGAATATGTAGAATTCATATGCAAGGTATTAACTATTTTATACTTTTTTAATAGTTTATATAGAAGTGAACTTGGTGAAGTATTTTTGTCATTAAAGTAAATTTTATATGGTTAAAGTAGGTATTGCATTGATTTTAATGTGATTGGTTGATATGAATGTAATTAGAGTTTATAAGGTGATGCTTTGATGGTACTGTTTAGTTCTGATGAATTCCTGTAGTAAGGAAGATGAAACTACATGCTTTCTGAGTTTTGTGGCTTTTTTTTTTGTTATACTCACTGTTGCCATTAAAATTTTGGATTTACATTTGGCTCCACTGTTGACTTTTCACTTATACTCTGGCTTAGTCTTCTGGGACAAGTGCAATGACTTAGGGGATCATTTTTGTGGTTCTTGTTCTTTTTGGATCCGTACGACAATGTTTTCTATGGATTCTTCAGATGCCTCCCGCTCCACCTGTTTCTCCTTAATTTGGGGACTCATTCTTCCATAATGCTGTGACATGACTTGTATTACAGTTTTTACTCTGAATTCCTCACTTTGCAGGTATTCCATCTGTTCTACATCCCTTTTGTACTCTTAATTTTTGTATTGTGAAATTTTCCATATCTAGGCACTTGTGTCTGTATTTATTTTCAAATACCACTGGAGCTGCTTTTTTGTAATGATTAGTTTGACTTTCCCCTTTGCATAAATACTGCACCATATCAGATCTCTCTTTTTCTTTCCCATGTCCATATTTCTCTTTTATACCTTTCAAAAAGCTATGAGTTTCGTTCTTTATATTATTGCACTTCCTCTGCTGTTTTTTTTTTACAGATGGCCCAAAGTTTCTTTGTCTATGTAAAGCTTTTCATGGATTTGTTGTACTAATGAACATAAAATTTTATTTGACTCTCCATGGGGGTGTTGCTTTCTCTTCAGATTATTTCTAGAATGTGCCAGAGTTTAAAGTGGGAGACACTGAGATCTCACAGACTCTCAGAAAATACTATGAGCTGTTACAGAAAGAATTTCCAGAACCTGCATACATTCTTCCATTTCTGTGAGATTTGGAGGATGTGCATGTTACTGCCTACAATCTTCCAGACAGTCAGCAAGTTCCCCCTAAAAAGGAAGGCAAGATGTGTAAATTCATCAGTCTTGTAAGTTTTTCTGCACTCTTCCCAAAACTAATCCATCAACTACAGCTATAGTTAATCCAGTACTTGCGTATTATCGCAACCACATTTCTTACCTCGCATAATGCATTCTGTTTTCGCGAAATGACTTCATCAGAAAAGCTGGGGAACTGTGAGCCTGTGTGTGTGTGTCTCACTTCTTTGTACAACTTTTGAAAAGATCTTCCTAAATCAACCATTGAGAAACAGTTGTGATTCATGGTTGTCGCATCCACTACCTCCGACTGAAGCCATTTTCTTACAAGAATTTCATGTCTCTATTCCTTACTTATGCCATGAGGCTGTTCTTCTTGAAAGTCAGGCTCCTTTTTAAGTTTTTTCTTGTTTTATTCCACTTAAAATTGTGCATTAAGCTGATGTTAACCTATGGTTCACATAAATTTGTAGTAGCAGACAAGGACTCAAGCTTTGATGCTAATTTCTCAACAGCGAGTCGCTTGTAACCTGATTGTGAAAACCCGATGGAAGTGACCATTTTTCCCCCCAGAAAAACGGAGAGAGCTTACTTAATTTTTACCATGTCACATTGTGTTAGGGACATTTTCTGGATTTGAATTAGTCGGCAGTGACATTAAGTAATCTACATTTGGATTTGGATACTGTGATAATTGACAACATTTCTGCATGTACTTGTATTCTGCTTTACAACGTCTATGCGTAGTTCAATTGGTGACAGAAAACAGCTGTAAAACAACAAATCGCTCACTGTTTATTAAGACATGAGCTATTTCACTGAACCATAATCATAAGTTCACTGACACACACTTCCCAAGACAGTTTTACTATATATTTCGGCAGGAGAACAGCTCGTAAATGAACCGTTTCACCTGCTCTGAATGTGGTTGTGATAATACGTAAGTAACATTAATCCCCTATGCTGCTAAACACGTAGTTAATTCCAATCCTATGCCTTTTAATAAGGATTGGAAAATTATTGATAAGTATGGGAAAAAAAAGTGTATGCTTCTGCAACTTTGATTTTCAGAACTTTGAACTGTCAGGCGCACATGTTAAAGCTTGTCCAACTAATTGTGAAAGTTTATTCCACTTAAAATTGTGCATTAAGCTGATGTTAACCTATGGTTCACATAAATTTGTAGTAGCAGACAAGGACTCAAGCTTTGAGGAATGTTTTATCAGCACTTTCTTCTAGTGATGAAAAATCTGCTTTAAATAATTTAATATCTTGTATTGCTCAAGCCACTACTCATTATATACAGTGTGAGCATGACTCTGTTGGTACTTCTTTCAGGGCTATGGACACTGGTACTGTTTTCTGGAGGTTTGCATGGCTGCATTCTCAGAACCTCCTAAATGGTGTTAAAATGAGATTTTAAATTCTCCTTTGAACAGTGATTTAGTTTTTTTTGCCCCTGTGCTGCAGAGGTGATCAAAAACTAGTTTTTTTGCCCCTGTGCTGCAGAGGTGATCAAAAACTATGACAAAAGGGGTAAGGGAATCTCAAAGATTTTTCAGCCCTCCTTTTCCAAGTTTTCCAAATTCTGTAACTCCTCATTCAGCTTTGATAATAAATTTAAAAAAAATCTATCACAGCAAAATATAATAAAACAGACATTTACGAAGAAACTACAAGGGGGTTCCAAGAAGGATTTTGGAAACTCCTGAACCCAAGGACAGTTCAATAAGTCAACCCTCTTCCCATCCTGGCAACTACTTTTTTCTTTCTGAAAGTCTGAATCTCTGCTATTCTCTTTGGCAACATAATTTCAGATGAATGGGTTTTGAAGATCATTCAACAAGGTTACAGATGGCACTGGGAGGAAATTCTTCCTTTCCAGGGGATAATTCCTCATCCTCTAAACCAAAAACTTTTGTTTCCACCTGTCCTTCATCACATGCTTTCCCAGGAAGTGATAGAACCAGTTCCCCCTCCCCAGGTGGGAAAAGGTTTTATTCAGGTATGTTTTTTAGAACGAAAATGCTTGGAAACCAGTTCTGAATCTTTCTTTCCTGAACCTGTTTATGGTAGTGCCCAAATTCAAAATGATTATCACTTTATAACCCTGATTAAGGCACTCAACTTTCTGAATCATCTTTGAACCCCAAGACCTCTTCAAGTTGTTACAAACAGTACTACAGTCATGTGGTACATCAACAAGCAAGGGGAAGCAGGTCATACCCCCTCTGCATACTAGCCATGTTATCTTGAGCTATAACGTCACAGCACATTCTCAATCTATAGGCATCCTACATACCATCATAGCAAAACTATGTGGCAGACAAGCTGAGTAGGACAAGGCAGATCTTCACAAATGGAAACATATGTTGTGTATGGGGTGGACTCTTCCAAAAGTTGATCTAACTGTCAAAAGTTCCTCAGGTAGATCTCTTTGCCTCCTCTCTGAACAATCAGCTGGCAAGATTCTGCTCCAGGATTCCTTGGACAGGAATGTACATGCATTCTCTTTCCACTAATATCCAGGGTACTTCTGAAGATTCAGAAGGAATCCCCAAAGATCTTTGCTATGACTCCCCTTTGGCCCAGGCAACTGTGGTTCTCCCATCTTTTGGAAATGGCCAGGGACAATTACCACAAGCTTCCTTAAAGACTGGATCTACTCACTTAAGAACAGGGGTGTTTGATATACCCCAATACCAGTCAGCTTCACTTGACTGCCTGGATGATGGGGTCCTAATTCTGTTCACCGAGGAAGTACAGCTGATACTAATGGAGGCAAAAAAGCCTGCTACTAGGAAAAAAGATATATTAGTAAATGGCAGATGTTTTCTGATTGATGCTAACAACATAATCAACACCATTTCAGGGTTAGTTGTTTTCTGCTTTTAATATTTCTGTGAGTTCTTATCCTATGGCCTTTCTTACTCCTCCATCAAGGTTCACTTATCGGCCATTTCAGCATGTCTGTTCATGGATCCTCCTCTTTCAATGTCAAAATGTTGTTAAAAGAGATTTTGCATAACAGACTTCCAAGAAAAATGGTGGCCCCTCCTTGGGATTTTACTTTTCTGTTACAGAAGCCAACACCTGCTCCATTTGAATCAGTTAACATGCCTGACTTGACATTCTTAACATGAATAACAGTTTTACTGATTGCTCTGAATTCTGCAAGAAGGGTATCTGACTTGCAAGCTATTATGGTGAGACAACTTTACCTCATGTTCTGCAGGGACAGGGTTTCTTTGAGGACTAATCCTTCTTTTATGCCTAAAGGGTATCCAAGTTTACTTTAAGTCAAACTATCTATTTCCCCATTTTCTTTTTTGAACCCAAAAATGAGGTAGAAAGGATACTCCATATCTTGGATGTTCACAGATGGCTCAGGTATCATCTTGACAGAACTACATTTTTAAGCTCTTTGGACCAATTGTTCATTTCTTGTGAAGGTAAGATGAAGGGACAGCTGGTGCAAAACAGACTGGTTCCAAATGTTTATTTGAGGCTATTACCTTTTTTGTACTCACCACAACAAAACTATTCCAGGCAGGGTCAAGATCCACTCTTCCAGGATCTTGATTTCTTCTATGGCTTTTTGAAAAGGGTTGGATTCTAGAAGTATTCTAGAAGCTGCTACTTAGTTTTCTGTACATACTTTTACAAAGTACTAAGCTTGATTCCTTCTCTAGGTGTAGATCAGGCTTTGCTGAACCATTTTCCAGTGGCTGCTGGACTCTTCTCCTTTCAAATAAGCTAGGGTAATCTATCCGTAAAGCTAAGCCTACTACAACAATGATCAATATGATGAACACAGTACAATTGTGTAAGTAAACGTACCATAACTGTAGCTGTTGCTACAGTAACCTCTCCCTCCCTCCCTCTAGCTCCCTTGTTTTTTGGTGCATTGCTTGTGCCAGAGTGTGATTATTTATTTTTTGTTCTTCCTAATATTGTCATTTTAGGGCTCAGACTCCCTCTATCTGTTGGTAAGAAAGCTCTGAAAGGCTTGTCACTCAAACTTGCATTTCAGTCAGATCATCTTGAGCTGACAAACAGTTTGGGTGCATGGAAGGTGCCCTGAAGCTTTGGAAGCTGGCCGGCTGTTATATCCTTGGCATGGGTTATAACTTTCATATAGCTACTGCAGCAGTGATCATTCAAATTTTGAACTTCTACTGTTATGGTAAGTTTACTTACAAACTGTAGTTTCTTAACTAATGTTGGTGGAGACCCAACAAAAGATTTATTCAGCAATGTCTATGTTATTTCCTGGAGGGATGTATAACCCTACTAATATTATAATTTTATGGTTACTTATTTTGATTGAGGCCATTAGAATTTCAGATGTTCTTACTGGAAGAATTAATAGGGTAGCTAGAAAAGAAAATATATTGTGCTTTTTCTTTTTTTCTGTCGAGTTTGAGGATGTTGTAGCCTGGTAGTACAATTTCATTGTCATGAATTTCTTGTTTTAGCCATTTTTGGTGGCTATTACTACATTGGGTTGGTGATGAGCAGCTCAAGCATGAAACTTGGACAGTTTGTTGCAAAAACTTCTGAGGCTGATATTTATTAGAAGTAGTCCTGAGGGATTTACTTGGTATGGTAGTGATGATAAATAGAATGGTGGCTGAGTCTGGTGTCCTAGGTTGGGACAGATGTCACTGGAGATTGGTGGTTTTAGCTGATGAGAAGTTCTGTAGGAAAAGCCACTTTTCTTTAAGTTTTAATGGAATAGTGGATTTTGTTTGGTCTAATTTGTAATTGTCTAAGTACTTAATTTTGAGCAGCTGAATGTAGGAAGGGGTGATTAGGGTAGGGTTATTCTGAAATGTGTCTATGCAAATTTTATAGGGAGGTTATGTGACGTAGAAGAAGGGGCACATATTGGGGAAGGTAGTTTAAGGACACAGTATGTGAGTATAAGTCAGGAATAGTAATAGTAATAATCTACAGAGTACCGTAATTCTGTAGGAGAGAAAGAGAAAGGCTTGGGTTATGAAGGAAGAGAGTGTGAGTGGATGGCTGAAGTAAATTGTGTTGGATGGAGATGCTGAGTGTCTGTGAGAGTAGGAGCTGATTGTGCTTCATTGCGGACTGAATTAGGAAATTAAGTGATATGCAGTTCTTTGCAGGTAATTTGCTGCTATTGGTTGTGTGATGTCCCACTCTGGGCCAGTAATCAAGGAGTCTGAATCCTCACCACTGTCAATGGATGTTCACTTGGAAAAAAATGGATACACCCAGTATTTCCAGATGCAGCTGTCTGCATCAAGCACAATTTGCCTTAAGGGCACACAGGGAACACACTCAGTCTGGGGTCTGGGTTTCTCTAGCTGTCTCCCTCCACCTCCCCAGTAAGACTTTCCACTGGCACAGCAATAGCGTTGAGTCCTCAGCCAAGTGTCCAAGCCATGTTCTCCACCACTCTCTCTGTGAAACCAGTGCTTCATGCCCCTGCTCCAAGCAGCTAACACACACACACACACACACACACACACACACACACACACACACACACACACACACACACACACACTTTGAGATTTGATTTACACACACACACACACACACACACACACACACACACACACACACACACACACACACACACACACACACTTGGGAAAGGCTGGCAAAGGTTTACTGGCTATGCCCTGTTCTGTCCAGACTATAAGGTAGTTACACCACTGCCAGATACACCAAAGCCAGCTACTCTAAGGTTCTTGCAAGGGTAACTAATTATACTGAGTGAAATTAATATTAATACAAATGACCAAACAGCAAGACTTTCAGGAGTGGCCGCAATGCCACCGAATAAATATAAGCACTTTCAAAGGCTAAAATATTCTCTAAAGGACCAGCCACAATGAACGTTTAAATATATTTAATAATACAGTAAATACTAAAAGAACATGAAAATACTAAATATCTATTTACAATAAACACCAGAATTTCAGTTACAGGAAATATTAAAAATAACATAGGTGGACAGGTTCACACAGTTACAGAAAACAATATTTAACTAATCTCACTATATCTTCCTGATTGATCTAAAGAATTATTATTCCCTGGTTACTTACTAGAGCAAGGCAAGATGAAGTAGGCGAGGGATTCTTTTTTGTCACGTTCCAAGAACAGAATGCCCTGAGACCTCAGTCTCAACTAGTATTAAAACATTATTTTAGTGATGGATCACAGAATGACATTACATACATCTGGTCATCTGACCTCTGGTTCCCATGCTACCCCCATTGCTAGAAACTGCCAGGATTTAGCACATATGTGCAAATAATATGCACACATAGAGCTTGGTAAGATTTGTTGCAGCTTCTGGATGTCATAAAACCATAAAACACTTCCACACTTCCAGATTAGCAGTTAATTCACCCCAAAGACAATACAGAAAGCTTCCTAGTACAGACTTTTTGTCTCTGGCCGCATTAAAAACTGCATGATACAATCTTTATGGCCTCAGTTAAGTAATTTAATTTCTTACTATTTTTTCAAAGTCAGGTGGATTGAGATTAATCTACTGTCTTTCAGTATTCTCTGTTACAATATATACAGTATATTTCATCAGTTACAATAACACTTGTATATTTCTTCCTCTGTCCTGCATGACACACTGTTGATGCATTTTAACACAAGCAACTTTACA
This sequence comes from Protopterus annectens, assembly GCF_019279795.1. Classification (NCBI taxonomy): domain Eukaryota; kingdom Metazoa; phylum Chordata; order Ceratodontiformes; family Protopteridae; genus Protopterus; species Protopterus annectens. The sequence goes on along the minus strand of NC_056745.1, from coordinate 735,607,795 downwards.
AGTATGTTTTCAACACAAACATCTGTACAAATCAGTTTGATATTCAAATAACATATAATTCTTTACTCAATTCCAATTAGATGTGCTAGCATATGTTACATATCCACTGACCTATTTCTCCTGCATAGCTGGCAATACCTCACATTGTCACAGGTTGTTTCATTAGAGTGAGTGGAAACAGAGGAGTCTCAATTTAGTAGAGTAGGGGAGCAAAACAGGTTTCACCAAGAGTTGCATGTATCGTTACAGAGTCAATCTATGGCTTGAATGTCTGCATAGGTAAGGGTCTGTTTACCATGCTAACTTTGGAGTCAACAGTCCTCACAGAGTCAAAGACATAATCTTTATAAGAATATTCAATCATGGCAATAAACAAAAGGGTGACAAAAGAAAGTCATATGGAACAAAGGGTCACTTCTTGCTAAATAAAGTCATACAGGAGAATTGCAAAAAGGGGGAGAATCTAAGTATGGCATGGATGAATTAAAAAAAAAACGTTTGACAGTATCCCACATTCATGGATAAAGGAGTGCTTACACATATGCATAGGTTACATCCTACATTGATAAACTACATTACAGTGACCATGAAACAGTGGTAAAGCCACTTTGCAATTAAGTCATGACAAAGGGCAAATTATTATCACAAGGATAAAAACATCAAAGGGGCATGTTCCAGGGAAATTCTTTGTTAATACCGTTGCTTTGCCTTTCCCTTAACCCATAAGCTGTGTACTTAATGGATTAGGGAATGGTTACAATCGGGCTCACAGAAAGCAACCTTACTTAAACATTTAACATATGTTTTTTGTGGATTACTTAAAGCTATATAGTTCATCAGATCGGGAGCTGAAAGCACAAATGCAAGTGCTTAAAACTTTTTTTCATGTGATATAAAAATGATATTTGGTCTTGATTAATGTAAAAAAGCAACATTTAAGGCAGGAAAGTTGCAGTACCAAGAAAATATCAATCTAGGAAAAGAATGTGATATAAAGGAACTTGAGCAGGAAGGAGTGTATGAATATCTGGGAAATGAAGGACTGGCAATAAAAAATGAAAAAGTGAATAAAACTCTGTAAGGAATATTTCAGAAAATTAAATTGAACCTAATATTGAAAACAACCTTGACATCTAGGAATAAAGTCCAAGCTATAAGCCAATTTGCTCTTCCTGTTTTAACTTACAATTTTAGTGTGATTGGCTGGCCCCAAAAGGTATTGGATCATTTGGACAGAAAATCAAGAAAAATGCTTCATGGTTATCAAATGATAAATAAAAAATCAGTATATACCAAGATTATATATTCCATGCTCTGAAGGGGATATGAACCTCCTCAAAATGTATTACAGGTATACATCTGTGATCATGGGATTGCATACATATCTGCTGACCTCATCAGATCCAAATGTAGTGAAGGTTTTACAACACGAGGAGTGGAAGTCTAAGATGGCATCTCTGCTTAGTGTAGCAGAAGCATTCAGGTGGTAAGCAGGGATGGAAATCAAACCAGCAGTAGAGAAAAATTAGAGAGCAACTAAATGTGCCAAAAAAAAAAAGAAAGAATATGAGGAGAAGGATCAGATGAGAAGGAAAAAATGCGAAAAAGCCATAAGTATACTGGCAAATATAGAAATCTCATGGAACTGCCTCATGTTGATCAGTATTTGATGCAGGAATGGTTAAGGAGAGGTGAGTTGAAACGAAAGAATGAAAGGTTAATAATGGCAGCACAAAATAATGGACTACACATTGGTTTGCAAAGTCCACTGAACATGTGGGAGAACAGACAAATGTTGGTTTTGTAAAAAAGGGAATTGGAAACAGTCATTCACGTTGTTGCTGGATGTGATATTCTCACTGCAGAGGGCCTGTACACTGAAAGGCACGAAAATGTGGCTAGATTGTTGCATTGAGAATTGTGCAAACACTACTAAATAGAAGTAGCTGAAAAGCATTTGAAACATGAACCACAAAGCATTGTAGAGAAGGATGAAGTGTTTATCACATGGGATCACCCATTTCCAGTGATTCAAAAAACAGATGTGAGAAAACCTGATATAGTAGTCCATGAAAAAGGAAAAAAGTGGCATTGAGAGGAAAAAAGAGTGTTCCCATTTAAAAGTACGATACAGTCTTGCGACAGTGTGTTAAAACACAAACTCCTAGCATTAAAATAACTTTCTTGAAGCGGACAGTATTAATAATAAACACAAGTTACTGAATGGAGGTTTTTTCCCCAAAGGGAACCTATCTGCGCAGCAAATGAACAGAACAAGCTAACCATCTATCCTCAAAAGCCTCAGAGGAGTGTATTTTTCAGTGACAGTGAAGTTGTGTAAGGCTTAGTGCCCAAACTTGTTGTTTAATCCCTCAGCTAGAACTGCCAGAGAGTTTGGGTGCATGGAAGGTCCCCCAAAGCTCTGGAAGCTGGCCATCTATTATATCCTTTGCAGGATATAAACCATATAGCTAGGCCTTCTGCAGTATTGACCAATATGATGCGCATACTGTAATCCTAGAGGATGTCAGTATTGCTTGGCTAGCTGTAAAAGGTAATAATGACAATAACAATAACAATATTAACCTCTACAAATTTACTCAACTCATAGATATCCCTACAAGATACAATAACAATAGTAACAGAAGCAGTACTTTAGACTGAATACTTATTAATTCCCCAGCTAAAATAACTTCTGCAGGATCCCTCCCTGAAACTTAAGTGACCACCAGCCCACATTTAGAATTAGAGATAGCACATCAATCCTAAAAACTCAATTGTATACCCTCTCAAGCAAAGCAACCAACTTTGACAAAAATGCAGTGAATAAATCATGAACAAACCACCATGGACATCCAAAACCACTTGAAATCTTTTATTAAAATGAACCCTTGATAAAAAGGAAATATTTGTTGCAAAATCCTTGTAGAAAAATATATAAAAACACAAAAAGGTTCACCATTCCGGATGGATAAGCACTTTCAGGATTACCTTTCCTCAGATCCTCAAAAAATACCTTTACTTCTGCCTTAAAAATTGTCAACTGGAAACAACCACCCCCCTCCTCCACAACTTGACAAAGCTGTTGCACTATTCACCTCTGCTTTCCCAGCCACACCTAGCAAACATGCCTCAGACAGAATTAAAAGGGTTACATTTAACCCATCTCCCTGTTTAACTAATCAAATCAAGCTGCTTATGAAAAACAGAGACAAACCTTAGAGACGCTGGAAAAATAATAAAACTGAACCCGATCTCTAAAAATACAGAACACTTAGAAATAAGGCAAAAATGTGGTTAAATCTGACAAGCAAGCACAGTACAACAACTTGCTAAACATATGCTAAACATAGACCTAACCAACCCAAAAATGCTCTGGTCTGCGATAAATAAAGTAATCCACTCTGGTCACACTACTCAACCATCCTCCACTACAACCAACCAATTTGACAGTCTCCCAATTCAATACCTACTTTATCCAAACAGTTGCCTCACTACTAAAAAAACTACCACATTACTTAATGAAAAGAGCATCCATAGCACCAACAAAATATCTTTCCAAACAATCCAAACCACCACTATCAAGAAATTCCTCCTAAAACTAAAACCCAAATTTCTTACCCCCAGACAAACTTCTTTCTGAATATATCAAAATTGCTGCTGACGCTGTTGCCTATTCTCTATCTGTTTTAATATACCAGTCAATACAAGAAAGCTATGTTCCCTAATTTGAAAAATATCCTGCATCCTACCTCTTCATAAAGGTGGAAAATTAACAGACTTTACAAACTACAGGCCTTTAGCCATCCTTTCTCTCCGCTATTTAAAATCCTTGAAAAATGTATTTGTCAACAGCTATTTAACTCAATAATGGACAATAACCTTCTCTCTCCTTCTCCGCATGGGCTCCATCCATATTACAGTATAATTTTAGCTCTGCTCAATTTCTATACTGCCACCAACCAACATCATAATGCTGGCAGCTTAACATCAGCAGTTTTCCTAGACCTATCTAAAACCTTTGATACTGTAACCCACCATATACTTTTAAGCAGACTATCTTCCCTTGGACTAGACATGCCCTTTCTCTCATGCTTCACTAGTACCTATCTTATGGGCAGCAAGCAGTCAGATGGAACACTGATATCTCCTCCTTTCTTTCCATATACATAGGGGTCCCCAGTGATTCATAGTTGGCCATCTCCTATTCATTGTCTTCAAAAATGATACACATAAAGCCAGCAAAAAATTCCACAATTATACAATATGCAGATAACTCCATGCTTATCTGCTCAGCTAATTCCATTGAAAAACCGCAGAAGCCTACACACGAATCACTCCTGTCTACTTAGAAGTGGCTAAACAACTTCCAGATCTTCTTAAAGCCCCCCCAAAACAAACCATACTAAGTCAAAAAAATCCCTCTTCTTCCTACATTATTTCAACAACACTATAATTGAAACAGTCTTACACATCAATCATCTAAGAGTGACAACAGATAACAACATGAAGTTTGATCTCTATGTAAAAGAAGCCATGAAAAAAAATCACCAAAAACATGGCACCCTGTACAGGATCAAGCCATATCTAACCAATAAAGCTAAACTACACATAGCCATAACATACCTACTACCAAACCTTCTCTAGGAATCTCTCATCCTTAGAAATCTACAAGCAACACAAATACACCTTCTCAAACAGTGCTCCAACAAAATTGCTAAATTTGCAACCAGCCTACCATATGGGTCTCATCAGTGTACAGCCTTAAAACAGCTTTTTTGGATGGAACTCTCCCACTGCTCATCATACCATCAATTGATCATTACTCACACACTCATCCACTGTACTGAAAAATCCCCTAGCCTGGGAAATATCTTTTTTTGGTATATTCCAAGCAGAACTCTAAGTTCTGGTGGTAAGTTCCTACTCATGGTGACCAGGTACAACAAGCTGGAGGCTTCATTTACTTATGCCATGTCACCAAACTGTGGAACAACATTCTACATTATTTATGATTTGGCACAAAACACATGTACTTCAAACAGCAGTTAAAACAACATCTGATGCACACCTGGTCCTGCTTGTGTTCTAACTCCCATTAAGAACAAAAATCTTTAACTAACCACGAGTACATACTTTTTTCCCCAATTATTATTCCAAGTTTACATGTTATACATATATTTTGTCACCACGTTTTCCCTCCTTACAACTTACCACCAACCTCACTCCTTCTGTCTTTTCACTATCCTGCACCCGCCCCTTTCCAGGTCCCATTTTCTACATTAACACTTATCTTCCACTCCTTATATGTCAGGTACCATTCCTTGTATACTTAATACATACTTAAAGATATATTGTATAGGTTTCACCTGAATTTCTACCATGTTACACAAATCTATATACTAGATGTCTCTGTACAATATTTCATCTAAATGAATGCTTACTTAACAAGAATCTTACTGATTTAATATTGACTCATGGATGTGTATGCATTCAAAGCCCTCTTAAGATTGTAAACTCCTTATTGTTACATATATATGTTAAAATTAAAATTTTGTTTGTGATCATGTATTTGCTCTGTGGAGCTTTTCTCCCTGGACCACCACTGAAAACGAGTACTGCCCAAAAGGACTAGATCAGTAAATACATAAATAAATAAAAAACATACATAAACACATTTTGACAAAAGGATAAGTATGTTGCAAAGTTGTCTAAGAGTTGGATAATTATAATAGCTCACTAAATTTGCCTTTGTAGTTTCCCTCATTTGGGTGACCTTTTCAGGCAGTAGAGTTTCTGATAACATGATATAAGTGAAATGTACAAAAGAAATGCCTAGTCACTTTCTATGCGTTCCTCCAAATATTCCTCTTCAGTAGTAACACTTTAGATCTGATATTAATATTCACATCAAGTGAACTTTAAGACTTTTTTGAGTATCTGACTCTTCGCCAGAAGAACCGGCTCAGCAGCTCAACTAATACTTGAAATGCAGCCAGGTAATCATTTGACTTATATGTTTCATTACTGATCCAGTTTCTGTTGTCAGGCATCAATACGCAGCGCACACATAGCAGTCATATGATAGCAATATTAACCTTCAAGTTCTTTCACATCCACTGCTTTCCTTACCCACAGGTAGTGACAGAACTTTGCTGCAATGAACAAGGTAAAAAATGAAAGAAGTCTATAGAGACACTCCTCCAACTCTCTCTCTTTCTCTCTCTCTCTAGTAATAATTCCTACACATATTTTGGTGGCACTACCAAAAAAAAGCACTTGTATATTTGTACAATACACTGACATCTAGTCCTGAATTTGTGGCTACACTTTGGACTCCAAAGTAAAAGTGTAACTAGCATATGAAAATTTTTCCAGGCAAATCTATTGGCTAAGAGACCTTCCGTATAAAGATTACTTGATAATTCTACACTGCTACTCAAGTCAGTTACAGAAGAAGGAAAGATCTTATCTGGGTACAAAGACCACATGCTTTAAAGCGTAAATCCAATTGTTAGCAATGATTTGTGCGTAGGCAAAAGAAACTCTGTTGCTGTTAAGTAAATATTACAAGGGTAGACGATTAGCAACATTAGTCTGTGAAAGAGTAAACAACAACTGGAATACACCTCATGAAAGTAGCAGTTAGTGCATAAGCTTGATACACTGTGCTATTAATGCACTGTTTCCTGTAGGCAATGGCACAGAATTGGAATCCGTCCATCTCCATTTGCCTACTGTATGACTCTCAGGAAGTCATTTAACCAGACAGAACTCCTGCTTCATCCCTGAAAAGACACCTGTGCCCAGTGCGTGCATGATATATGTAGACAACCCAAAGAAAGCAGAAAAAGGAAAACTACAAGTTATTTATTTAACTTACTCAAGCCTATAACTACATGTTGTATACTTCCAATTCACACTCATAACTCCTTATAGCATCCAAACTGTTTTTTTGGGCCTGGCTTCTTTAACCAATTGACTTTTTCAGCTAATACTAGGCAATATTAGAAAGTTCATGAGTCATTAACAAAATAACTCAGAAATTGTTAATCTAGGATGGCCAGCAGTAGAGAAATTAAGCAATTAATTTGTCATTTATTCATATTTTCATTTTTATGTTCATATTTTCATAACTGAGTCCCCTACATGTTTTATAGGTTCATAGATAAGTAGTTGGCTAGCTGCTATTGTGTGCCATTTTAAGCCTAGCCAATTTCCCTTTTTTGGGCTTGAAATAACCTACCCACTTGGTTATATATTGGCCTTATCCATTCCATGCTTGACAATTATATATTACCCTTAATGAGAATAAATGGGATCATACCATAGATAATTTGAAGGGATCCATGTATGGGATAAAGTATTTAGGAGCTGTCTCTGTCCATTACTAGTACAAGGGGCAGTCCTGGTGTAAATTTTGTTTCCCATACATAGATATAAGTTGCACTTGAATATGGACAGGGATGAACTTTGTTTTATGTGGATGGGGAGTCTGTTCCTTGTATCCTCTGCATGATATACTTGTCCCTCCAAACTGCTGATGTCACAGAAGAGATTTAGATCCCTAATCAGAGTATTTCTGATGCCATTTGACTTGTTGATGTCTACTAAATCCATCAGTAATGGATTAGAGGTTGCTTTGTATGCCAGAGACTGGCCACCTCTTAGCAGTCTGTAGAATATCGAGTATAGTGGCAAAGCTTTGAGTCGATCTATGTAGGGCATGTTGTTTAGGCCTTGTATCCTTTTAGTAAGTTATCTCTGTGGGTGTTCCAGTTGGTGCATGTGTCTGGACAGATATATGACAAGGGGGCATTATATTCAATGATATGCCTAATGAGGGCTGAGTAAACAGGACAATGACATCCCTAAATCTAGACAAAATCTCTTTGTTTATAAGCTGTGCAATATAGAAGGACTCTTTTACAACAATGGACACATGTTGGTGAAAACCACTGTCCACATAAGTTCCCAAATCCTGAACAACTGGGTCAACTCTTAGGGGCATATTGTCAATGTGGTAGTTCCCTGGGATAGATGACTTCCCAAAGGATACAATAATGCATTTTCTGGCATTTTGTTTCAAAACATGATTTTTGGCACTGGTTACTTATTTGGGACAAACCTTTGGAATATGGGGATTCAATGACTGCTCATAGCTTGGAGCCATCTGTAAACTTAGTCAGCCAGAGCCCTTTGGTATTGGCTTTTACTTCAGAAAAGTAGATGTCAAGCAAGAGAGGTGCCAGCAGAGAACCCTGGGAACTCCTCTGGTGACTGGCCTCTTTATGGAGGTAACTACCCCTAGTTTGATTATCTGCATCCAATCAGTAAGCCAGTTGGCAATCCAGTGGGGGACATAGTTTTATTCCCAGTTTATTTAGCTTTTTTTACTATACCTGAGTAGAGCATTTTGTCAAATGCTTTTGACAGGTCTAATTTGTGGTGTGTACCATTGTGCCTCCATCCATTGCTTTAGTGACCTTTTCAAAAAATCCACTAGGTTGAATAAGCATGACCTACCCTTGATGAATTGAAACTGAGATGGGACCAGTGTTTGGAGTTTTTCTTTGTCCTGATGGATTAGTTCCATAATTCTTTCCATGGCTTTGTATACGAGGCTGGTCAGACTTACGGGTCTGTGATTGCCTGGATCTGTGGAAGGTCCTCCCTTATGCAGGGGAATGACTGTAGCTGTTCTTCATTCACTTGGTACAAAACCTGTATGAAGGCTGAGATTGAACAGTGTTGTTATGTGTGTGGCTAAATCGTGTATCCAGAGATATTATCATGACCCATTGATACCATAGTTTTAGCTTTTGATAGTACATTTAGGACTTTGTCTTGTGTGACAGCTGGAGGTGAGCCAGTATCAGGTCTATCTTGAGGGATAGACAGAAAGGAGAGAGGGGTAATGTTACAGCTAAATTTATCAGCCAGTAAGTTTGCTGTATCTTCAGCCTTGGTGTAGATAACATCATTCACAATCATCTCAGCACATTGCTTCATTGTGCTTTTGAAATTGCATATCATCATCATCATCCCCCTTTTTCCCATTTACATGGGGTCGGGGTATCGTATTAACTGTCGCCAACTCTCTCGATTCAGTGCCACTCTCCTGCCTTCTTCAACACCCATGCCTGACTGTCGCAGATCTTCTTTCACACAATCCATCCACCTCTTTGCTGTATGCCCTCGCTTCTTACCTTCTTCCTGTCTGTCCCAAATCTCCCTCACCAGATTGTCTTCTGCTTTTCTACACATGTGCCCATACCATCGTAATCTGTTCTCTTTGATCTTTTCTGCAATCGGAGCTACTTTGGCTTCTGCTCTTATGTCCTCATTTCTTCGCCTGTCCTGCAGTGTGCATCCTACCACCTTTCTCAGGCACTTCATTTCCATCACCTCTAGCTTCTTCAACTGTTCTGCCTTTACTGCCCAGGTTTCTGTACCATACAGTAGTACTGGTCACACCACTGTCTTGTACACCTTACCTTTCGGCTTCTTTGGCATTCTTCTGTCATAGACTACACCTGATACTCTATGCCAGTTGGCTGCAGCCCCTCTGATTCTAGCTTAGACCTCTTCATGCAGACTACCCTTCTCCTCAACCACCCCCCCAGATACTTGAAGCTGTTTACCTGTTCCACTATCTTCCCATCTATCTCTATTCTCAGCTTCTTCTGATTTCCCCAATCTGCTGCCATTACCACTGTCTTATCTGTGCTTAGTTTCATCCCATGTGCCTTCAGATTTGCATTCCATTCTCCTATCCTTTGCTGAAGTTCTAGCTCTGAGTCTGCCTGTACTGCCACATCGTCTGCATACAGCAGCTTTGTTGCTCTGACCCCTCCAACCTGTTTGCTGATGTAGTCCATTACCAGTATGAACAGCAGTGGGCTCAGAGCTGAACCCTGGTGTACACCCACTCCCACTGGGAACCCCTCAGTGAGGCCAAACACTGTTCGTACTTGAGTCACTGGGTCCTTGTACATAGCCTGTACTAATTCTACCAATGTTTCTGGGACTTCAAACCACCGCAGTACTGCCCAGATCAGCTTTCTTGGGACCTTGTCATATGCTTTCTCCAAGTCTAGGAACGCCCAGTTAGACTCTCATTTTACACACTTAAATAAAAAATGCCTTGTGACTATCTTTGTCTTGGGTAGCTAGTTTAGACTCAAACTTGGCTTTGGTGGATTTCATTAAGCTCCTGAGTTATTTATTTATTACAGTGACAAGGGATCTCACATTCTAGGAATTACTCTTCTTACTTATAGTCAAAATTATTTTCCTTTCATTATAAAGCTTGTCGAAATTATGGTTCCACCATGCCGGTTTATTTCTGGGGTTTGCCCTGCACTTGTTCCTATGCGGTACAGCTGTATTTATGCAGCAGTTTATATGCAGATATTGTGTGGTGGTGTACATTTCTGCATATTTGATGTAGTTAACTGGGTCTGGTGGGAATATGAAGCTTGCCAATGAATTAGTTAGGAGTAGGTAGTTTGTTCTAAAGAAATTTCTGAAGGTACCTTGGGGAGAAGGGATCTCTGGTTTCAGTTTTATTTTGAAGGAGGCTGCTTTATGGCCTGACCTAACAAGTGATGAAGATACACAAGGGATGGTGCAAGATGCTCCCATATTAGTTAGGAAAATATCTAAGATGTTATTTCCTTTAGTGGGTATTCTGACAAATAGTTCCATGGCACTTGTATTGATAATGTCAAGGAATCTCTACATTTATGCACTAGATTTTGAGATGAAATGCCATGATGGGAGACAGGAAAATGAATTCTCCATGTCCATTTATATTACATTAAACCTGAGATATTGCTAATTCTTTGTTAGTTATTATGAAAATAAATATTTCCATATGTACTTAATACTTCAAAAACTAAGTGACTTACAAACAGTTACAAGACATCGGGGAAGCCTTAGATGTTATTGAAAAAAACGTTCTTTGATATTTGTACTGTAAGTTGCACATCTTTAGAGATATTCAGTGTTATTTATATTGCTAACTATATAATTAAGCATATGTTTTCATATTTATTTATTTTATTTTATTTATTTTCAGTTTGATTACCGGGGAAGTCCACTGGGCCAGAACGTGCCCATTTTCAGTGGCGGCCCGGGGAGAAAAGCACCATAAGCAATACAATGCAATAATGATTACATAATGTTAAAAGTAAAATACATGTATAAAATTCATACAGTCAGGAAATGCAAAATGCATAAAATGTACATCATAAAACACAGTTAACAGATAATAGAGAACACAGTTTACAGGTATTTCCATTCAGCGCAGCATGATCAACTGTCTGTAATATAAAGAGCTGAGGTTTCTTTGTGTTTTTACATTTATGTTTTATTTCTGATTTTATTTCTGATTTATTTCTGTAAATATCTCAATAAACATATATTCAAGAAGGAATTTCTTATTGTCATGTAAAACTTTATATCTGGTTAACAAACGTGTTCTAACAATATAGGTCTATCTAGTATAGTTTCCAAGACATAACAATTTGTTAGTGAAAGTTTAACAAAAATATAATTTGGAGTTTGTGTGAATTATAATATGTTATAATATTTTTGGAAACACTATGAATGCACTAGTATCACTGAAAAGAATATTTCATACAGATAACCTTGATATTTGTATAGTTTTAATAGCTTTTCTTCTTCACAAAATATTTACATTTGTTTATCTAATGATAACCTACTCTCCCCCACCCAGCATGCATTTTATCCTAAACATAGTACAACAACCACCCTGATTAGTTCATAAACATAGTGAACCAACACAGGAACTCTGGGTCACTCACATCATCTATATACCTCAACTTATCCAAGGCCATCAATACAGTTTCCCATAAACAACTCATCCATGAACTAACCTCCTGTAACGTCTCTCACTCTACCATCTCCTGGTTCATCAACTATCTATCTAACAGGCAACAAGCTAATACATGGCAAGATGAACTCTCTCCTTTACTATCAATTTCTGCAGGGGTACCTCAAGGTTCTATATTAGGCCCCCTCCTGTTTACCATTTTCACAAATAAGTTACACACAGCCACACAACATGCTAACATTATCCAATATGCAGATGATTCCTCCCTAACATGCTCAGCTCCTACACTACCTTCTCTACTAAAAATAAAAACAACTCAGCAATCCTTCCTGGATATTGAAAGTTTCCTCAACCAATATCAGCTCATACTCAGTCCATCCAAAACCAAACTTATGATTTTCTCCAATGGCAGAAAATCTCCTGACCTCAGCTTCTTCACCTTTTTTCAACTAACAACACCTGTATTGAGCCCGTTGAATCAACTAAACTTCTAGGCGTCACCATAGATAAGGACCTTAAATTCAATAAACACCTTGACTTGGTAATCAAGAAAGTGCACTTTAAACTAGGCTCCCTTTATAGGACAAAGCCATTCCTTACAAAATGCACCTGTCATGCCATCAGCAGAATCCACCACCTATCTAGTCTTCTATATGCCTCATCCATTTTTACCAATCTAAGAAAATCTGACTTAGCAAAACTTGAATCCTGCTATCACAAAATAGCCAGATTCGCTGCTAACCATCCAACTAGGCCCCATCATTGCACCTCTCTTCACCAACTTAATTGGCTAGGACTACCCAACAAACTAACCTACAACCAATTAGTACTAACTCACTCCACCCTCCTTCACCCAGAAAATTTCTCATCTATTAGCAATATCATCCAACCCTACTCAAGTAGCAGGTTGATGGTCATCAAATAAAACACTCCTGAAGGTCAGTAGGTCTAACAACACTTATGGTGACTCCCTATTCTCTCATAAAATTGCTAAGACTTGGAACAGAATACCACAATACATTCTCAATACTGAGAGCACATCCAAATTCAAACAATTACTAAGGGAACACCTCAAACAAACATGGCTGTGCTCCTGGAGTAGACCCAATTAATCATTGTGCAAACATCCATACAAGTCTGCCATCCAACAGAGCCTTTAGCTCTTCCTCTTTTTCTTCCCACCCCTGCCCCCTGCCAATCACTAAATTTAAAACTTCTGCCTATCTACTACCCCCCACTCCTACTCTCTCCTACTTTCATATCTTTAATTTCAAATCTAACCTCATGTTCACTCCTGCTTTCATATCATAACTTTAACCCAGCATGATGTTCTCCAGTTACAGATTTTACTTCCTAAGAACTCTGACTGTATATATTATATTTCTACCATTCCTTAATGCAAAAACTATTGTGTGCAAGTCTAGCCTGTAATATTCTGCATGTCAATTGTCATAATATGTCTGTGACCAATTACCTAGATATATTAGTACCATGTAAATGCTTGTAAACCTTTGTAAATATTGGTAAATGTCTATATCTGTGGAGCATTCTCCCTGGGGCTCCACTGAAAACAAGTCTGCTTAGATCCAGTCAGACTTTCCTGGTAAACAAATGAAAATAAATTAAAAAATTGTGCTTTTTAAATTTAATTTTCAGAAAATGCTCCAGAATGCAAGATATGTGTAGGCTGCTAAAGGTGTGACATTCCACAAAACATACTTGTTAATGAGTTAAATTAAATTTATATTTTTAACTATTTGTCTTTTTAAAAAGTAAGTGGGCTGGTCTCCAGATGCTTTTCTGCCACAGCACAGGCTCACTACAGAACAGATGCAGAACTAACTTTAGGGACACATTCTTCCTGGCAGCACAATACATCAAATAATCAGGCAAAGAGGAGAAAAGAGAGCGTGTATAGTTATACTTCCAAAAACAGAGCTTTATTTAACTGTTACATCAACTAGCATCTTTAGGGGGCAAAGGATCTGATGAAACTTCAACAGAGGTATGTGTTTCAGCTAAGACTCTAACCTAGACACTCCAACTCAGTGTTCTATCTGCTCTGTCACTAAACTATTGAATGAAAGTAAAACTGGTGAATGTATCTGGTAGCAACTTTGTTGTCCTATATATTCTTGGTGCACATTGGTATAGCAAATGATGAAAGAGGAACTGTAACTACACATTTTTATTTATTTATTTGCTTATCTATTTATTTAACATATATTTCTGTTTTTGAGTTTAGCCTTAGCTGAAGCATGCATTTCCTTAACGCTGTACTCCAGGACTTTGACAAGGGTATTTGCATCCTAAAGCTTCTAAATGGCATCACAGTTCATCAGACCTCTAGTTTGTGGAGTGCACTGACACACACTCTCCTTTATTTGTCTGATTACCTGACGTATAGTCTTGGATGGAGGTAGATGCTGTTGAGTTTAATTCTGTTTGTGCTCCGCTGTGAGACAAAGCCTGTGCTGTGAGTGAAAAAAGGGTATGGGGACAAGCACACCTACTTTGTAAAAAACAAAATACATAAAAAGGTAAATATGGTTTAAATAAATACATAAAGAAAAGCGTAGTTGCATAGTTACACTTCTCTTCTTATAGGTTCATAGGTGTTTACTAGGCTAGGCTAGAAGAGCTTTTTTAAGCCTAGCTATGCGTCCCAAATCTCTGATGAGTTCTGATACCCATGATAAGTGTAAGCATAGGCCTGGTAGATGAGCCATTTACAGGTTACTTGTTTGCATCAGAGACACAGGTGCCAAACCAGGGATGAATTTCCGGTTTCCCATCCAATTGTCCAATTTGCACTTGAATTGGATTAGGGAGGAACTCTGCTTCACATGGATGGATTGCCTGTTCCATAGATGGGGTAGTCTCTGGGATACATGCCTATCTCTCCAGCAGGTCCTATTTATATCACAGGTAAGGTTTAAGTCTTTAGAATGGGTGATTCTAGTGCTGTTTGTTTTGTTGATATGCAGGAGGTCCATCAGAGTGGTGTCTGACAATGCCCTGTATGCCAGGCATAGACCTTCACTCAAAAGCCTGTAGGAGACAGAATACAGGGATAGGGTCTTGAGGCGGTCTGCATAAGACATATTACTTATACCCTGTATTCTTTTAGTGAGGAACCTCTGTGGACATTCCAGTTGTTGGATATGCCTGGTTAGGTACATAACAAAGGGGGCATTGTACTCAATGATATGTCTGATGAATGCCAAATACAGTGGAACATTTCTTATGTAGGTATGTATGTGTATGTGTGTGTGTGTGTGTGTGTGTGTGTGTGTGTGTGTGTGTGTGTGTGTGTGTGTGTGTTTGTCTATGTTTACTGTACAAATTTTGTCAGAAGTTGTTGAAAGCACTTTTGTACATTGCAGAACTAATAAAAAGGAGCAATATCAAATGTTGCTTTTACTGAGGAGACAAGCAAATGGTTGTAAGCAGGAGTGTACAGTAATTTCAAAATATCTGGATATACCAAAAGTTTTGGCCATTGGGATGAGTGTGAGTGTGTGTGTGTGTGTGTGTGTGTGTGTGTGTGTGTGTGTGTGTGCGTGTGTGCATGTGTGCGTGTGTGTGTGTGTGTGTGTGTGTGTGTGTGTGTGTGTGTGTGTGTGTGTGTGTGTGTGTGTGTGTGTGCATATGCAACTGTTTTGTTCATGTGTTAGGTTTAGACTAAGGGTTAGGGAAGGGGAATAGATCTTATGAACAAACAGGACATCAAACAGGTTGTCAGCACACACATCTCACTTCTCACACAAAACAAGGCAACAACACATAAACCCACATATGCGGAGGCACTCAATAGAAACCTGCCAAAAGATCAGAAACCTCTCAAGTGCAAACCACTTGCACACACTACAAAGCAAGTAGAATCCACTACACATAACAACACATGTACAAGTGCCTCAGCAAATAAGTCCATGAGGCAAAACACCTCAAAACCTAATGTCCTGGTCATAGACGACTCCATAGAGAGGCACACAGATGTCCCCCTCACCAGGATGGACAAGAAGATGGTCACAATCAGTTGCCTGTCAGGTGCCCGGATCCATCCAATCACGCATGCATTCAAGTCACTCAACAATTACCTCCATGACTCTTTCATAGTACATGTTGGGGCAAATGACTTGAGATGTACCTCTCTGGACAATATGAAGACAGACATAACTGAACTCTCAGATTATGTGTCCTAGGCAGGTATGTCCCTAGCCCTAACCAGCATTTGACCTTCACCCAGGATGATTCTACAATCTAGACAAAAAATATTGACTTCAACAATTGGCTTAGCTTCTGATGTCAGTCCAGGGGAATCCAGCATCTCTCAGCCTGGGAAGACATGGTTGACAGTCCACACTGCTTTGCCAGAGATGGTCTTCACCTGTCTCCTCTAGGCTTTTGGATGCTAGCAAAGTGCTTGCCTCCCCCATAGTGCCTTTTTAGGTAACATCAAAACAACAAAATTTCCAACATAAAAAAATCCACTTGAGACAAATTTAAGTTTATGGTGCTTAATGCTAGGAGCCTAAACAGGAAACTGCACTCCCTGGAAACACTCCTCACCTTGAAAGATTCTGATGTCTGTGGGTCACTGAGACATGATTCAAGGCTACACAGGGCACCCCGGTCATGCAAGGCTACAATGCCTTCCACATGTTCAAACTCTAAAATGAGTGTGAAAGATCCAGATGTGGAGGTGTATCCAAGTACACCTTGAGACTGGTTAAACAGGTCCAACTAACTATAGGTAAAGCACCCTACCATGTCATTGCTAGCTAAAGTTCCCCCACCATGAACCAAGAGAAGCACACTGCCTACCTGGACATACTAGAGTCACTCACTATACAGTCACTTTGGTCATGGGAAATTTCATCTATCGTTCCATCAATTGGGCAACATACATGAGCACAGACATGCTTGCCCTGAGGTTCCTGGACATTGTCAATAGAAATGCCCTGGAACAGTTAGTTTGCACCCCCATAAGGGGCTCAAGTGTCCTAGACTTAGTACTCACCAACAATGGGGGTCATTGCACTACTTCCTGTGTGTTGCCCTCTCTGGTAAGTTCAGACCATAAATCTGTCTTGTTTGAAGTAACGATTAGACCTGACACCCTCACAGGAGCAAAATAAAAAATGAAAAATTTCTCCAAAGCAAACTACAGTCTACTAGATGATGGTATAAACAGTTTCAAATCCCCTGCTAACACAACCAACAATGACTCCTATGCAGAGGAGTACACAAATGCCCTGTATAACCACCTAAACAACTGTATAGATTTGGCTGTACCTAACTGGATCAAAACCAGTTCCTCCCAAAAAAACAGGCCACCCTGGTGGACCTCAAATATAAATAGGTTATATAACAAAAAGAAGAAACTGATGTTTAAGAGCAAGAGGGAAGTTACTCAGCAGAAGAAGAATATCCTCCACAGCTTAAGCAAGCAAATCAGATATCTTGCAAACTCCTCTAAAACTAGTAACAAAGCTAAATTAGCATCCCTAGCTAACGATAATCATGAGGCATTCTTTAGTTACTTCCAAAATCTAAAAGAGAATGCTCAGCTATATGCCAAACTTATACTGGACGATACCTCTCATATTGACCTGAGGAAATTGCCAACCTGCTAGCTGACAAATTTGGCACAAATTTCACCCACCTGCCCCCAGCAGCCATACCCCAAAGCATACTTGACACCAGTCCTCTAAAGAGCAGGTTATATCCATGAACTCCAAAGGCAAAAACTTGGCCTCTTTGGTACCAGATAACATTCCACGGTACTTGCTAAACAATTTAAAGCAAGACCTAGTGGAACCACTTAGCACTTTGTTTAACCTCAGCCTGAGCACTGGCTTTGTTCCAACAGAGTGGAGAACAGCAACAGTAATCCCCTTGCACAAAGGGAATCCATCAACTGACTATGGGAACTATAGACCCAAAAGCCTAACCAAACTAATTTGCAAGGCCATGGAAAGAATCATCACAGATGTTATCAACAAGGACATAGGTGACCTTCAACCTCTTGACCTGACCCAGTTTGACTTCATTAAGGGTTGATCATGCTTACTGAACATGGTGGACCTCTTCGAGAATGTCACCAAAGCCCTGGATGAAGGCAAAACAGTACATGCTGCCTATCTTGACTTAGCCAAGGCTTTTGACACAATCCACCACTAAGGTATCATTGAGAAACTCTCCCAGCTGGGGAGTCTGAATGTAGAGATGAGGGGTCCAAATGGAGAGATGATAGTTCAGCAAGCAAAAGAGAGTAGTATTGCTGAAAATGAATTAATCTTCAAGTCTTGGTGAGTACCTTCACGAGGTGGACCTGTTTTTTTACAAAATCTCACCAAGACAACACTGATATAGGCTATATTTATATAATATATATCACTGACAGAAGTAGGTTAAAAAAATTAAAAAAAAAAGATAGCTGGGTGCACAAGACCCAGGATAAAAAAAGGCCCAATCCTGGTAGGTGCACTGGTGTCAGAACTGGAAAAAATGACTGTGTAGAGTCCTCAAGACATGGAAACATTCCCACAATGGGGCTAGACCAGGCCCAGGGAGGATGGCCCCCTGTGGTAGAAGGAAGTAACAGTCCACAAAAATCACAAAAACTGATAGGCCAAAGAAGAGCCATAAAGACTATAGAGTGGACTGTTGAGGATAAGAAAGATGTTATGTATTATTATGCAAGAAGCCCAGAATTTCCAGACAGAAGATATACAAAAAGATTAAGAGAGAAATTAGAGGAAAGAAAAATACTTCCACAAGAAAAAATGTCAGAAGCTTCAAATAAAAAATTGTGTTCATTAATACAACAGATTTATGAAAAACATTATACAGACCAAGAAATCTTGGTCCATTTGAAAAAGAAGCAGCTGAGGAAGCTCAAAAATATAAAGAACAATATCTAGAGACTTTTGAAATGCATAAAAACGAAATATGGACATGGGAAAGAAGACATTTATGCAAAGGAGAAAGCAAAAATAATCAAAACAAAAAGAGCAGCACCAAAGATACTTGAAGAGAAATATAGGCAAAGGCATACAGACAAGGAAAGTTTTACAACAGAAAAAATAATACAAAGAGGAAAAGTATAAAAGAGGATTAGTAATGCAGAAGTTAAAGAAATAGAAACTGAGGTTGTGGATCACATGCAAAGTGAAGGATTTAGTGTAAAAAATCTAACTCAGAAAACATCACAGCAGGATATTGCAACTGATCCTCAAATTAAGGTGAAACCAGTGGAATGGGAAACATTTGATCAGTTGCAAGATGAAGATACTTTGGAGCCTTCCATAGGAAACCAGTGCAAATGTCTAGTTGGAGTTGCACAGCAAGGGGAAGAACAGGAAACTGTGGCAACTCGGATGCAGCCATTATTGTGGGGTGATAGGCCAGTGAATTCCCATATGAAAGCGCAACAGACAACACAGGATGAAACCAAAGAGAATGTGGCATAAGAAGATGCTGTGGGACTACCTATAGAATGCCCACAGGAAATGGAGAACAAAGAATATGCTCTCACTTTAGAGGAAAATGACCTATGAGAAGAATTGCTTGATATAATAGAAATGGACAAACATATTAAGATCAGTGAAAGAAACAAATTACATAAAGTCAATAAAGCCAAAAAGTTAGAAGTTTGATAAAACAAATGAACACAGTAGTTAGGACTGTCCTCAGAAATGCATGTGATATAAAGATAAAGTCTTCCCACAAAAATACAGTGTAGTATGGGAAAAGAAGGGGAGAAATAGAATGCCATCATGGAAGTATCGAATAGAGGAAACTATAAAGCAATTAAGACAAGAAGTGTCATTGTTAGAAGAGTATAGAAGAGAGAACAGATCAGGATCTGTTGTGAACTATCACAAGTAATAAACTAAAAGTATCAGCACAGGCAGAAAAAAATTAGAAGATATGCAGATAAATATAAAGGAAAAGTACAAAATAAGCAATTTATCGATGACCCAAAAAAAGTTTCATAGAGAATTGGGAAGCAAGACAAAAGGAATCAAAACCACCAAAAAAAGAAGAAATAGATACATTTTGGAGAAATATTTATGAAGATCCTGTGGAACATAACAAAGATGCTAAATGAATAGAAAAAGTAAAAGAAAGAATAAGAAGTTCAAATGTACAGGATATGCAATGGGATGAAGTAACAGAAACAAAGTTAAGAAAAGCTCCTAACTGGAAAACCCCAGGCCCAGATGCAGTACCTAACTTCTGGTTAAAATTATTAACATCTTTACATAAAGATTTAGCCATGAGTAAAAACTATTTATAGAACCCTTTTCTCCAATACTGCTGGAAAAAACTGGAACCTTCTACCAATAGATCTAACTCTACTACCTTCACTGTCACACTTTAAGCAAAAACTCAAAAGACACCTAAAAACTCAGTGGTTATGTCCTTGCAGTAACCCTGACTAATCTTCAACCTTTCCCTGCTTCTATCTTCACACTGCCTCTGGATACAAAATTTCACTCTGCGTACCCCTCTGTATGCAGTGACTGTTACTAGTAAGATTAATTTAACTTCCAGTATTTATTTAATCTATGAATGAACTTTAAAGTACCTCATATATCATGTTGTAAGATGACTTATATTATCCTATATACACATCCTTCTTAGTATTAGTACTTCTTCTAGACTCCTGTTTTGTATTCTAATTTCCTCCTACTTTATTTGTTATACATCTGTATATGATATTTTGTGCTATGTTTGGAGCTTTTCTCCCCGGGCCTCTACTGAAAATGGAAATATATCCATTTAGACTAGCCCGGTTAACAAATATAAAATAAATAAATAAACAGACACCAGCCTGGCTAACAACAGGAAAAACAATGCTCCTACTTAAGAGTGAACCTGCAAGTTACCCTAAAAATTATAGACCAATAACTTGCCTTACAACAAAGTATAAACTATATATTGGAACTGATGCCAACAGAGATTATGGTCATTTAGAAGAAAGTTCAATCATGGCAATGGAAAAAAAGGGTAATAAAAGAAAGTCATGTGGAACAAAGAATCATTTGATGTTAAATAAAGTCATAATGGAGAACTGTAAAAAGGGGAAGAATCTAAGTATGGCATGGATAGACTACAAGAAAGCATTTTACAGTATTCCACATTCGTGATGAATAAAAGAGTGCTTAAAAATGTGTAAGCTGCACACTGCACTGATCAATTACAATCAAGTGCCCATGAAACAGTGGCAAACCACTTTGAAGTTAAGCCCTGATAAAGGGCAAATTATTATTCCAGGGATAGAAATTCAAAGGGGGATGTTCCAGGGTGACTCTGTTTCACCACTGGTCTTTTGTCTTGCTCTTAACCTATTAAGCTGTCTACTTAATAGATTAGGTCATGGCTATAACTCGGCTCCCAGAAAACAACAAAGTGTAAAGAATTCTCATCTTCTTTTTGTAGATGATTTAAAACTGTAGAGTTCATCAGATGAGGAATGGAAAACAGAACTGCAAGTGGTCAAAACTTTTTTCAGATGATATAAGAATGTCATTTGGTTTTGATAAATGTGGAAATGCAACCTTTAAAGCAGGATAGCTGCAGCACCAAGAGAACATCAGTTTGGGACAGGAATGTGATATAAAATAACTTGAGTAAGAGGGAGTATATAAATATTTGGGAATTGATGAAGTATCAACAATAAAACATGATCAAATGCAAATAAACTCAGTAAGAAATATTTTAGAAGGCTTAAATTAATATTAAAAACAACATTGACATCTAAGAACAAAGTCCAAGCTACAAACCAATTTGCTCTTCCTGTCCTAATTTACAGTTTTGGAATGTCTGACTGGCCCTAAAAGTATAGCTCTTAACCTCTTAGCACAAAAAATCTGGACAAAAGCCAAAAACAATGGGGGACAAAACCTCAGAAATAGGGACACATTTTAAATAGTGCTCTTATAAACTTAGAAAGTTTCTAGAATAAAAGGTATTGTGTTACCATGCATTTTTTGAAGGATATGAAGTCAGAAACTCAAATGACTATAATTATTTAGTGAATTTAATCCTCATTGATCTGCCACAAAAAAATCAGAAAAATCACAAATTTTATGAGGAACAGGCCAAAAATATAAACCAAAATCTGGACATTCTGCGAAAATCTGTACATTTGAGAGGTATGCCTAAAAGGTGTTCGGTAGTTTGGACAGGAAAACAAGAAGATTTATAAAAATCAATGTATACCAAGACTGTATATTCCCTGTTCTGAAGGAGGTGTGGGCCTCCTTGAAATCTATTACATGCATAGATCTGTGATAGCCCATTGAGTAAAACAGTTATTTTATCCTTAAAGATTTCACATGCTCAGGCTATACCAAATGTCAGCCTTTTGGTAGAGAGCACTTTCATAGTGGCAATGAGGGCAGCCAGCTTCTGGCTTTCTTTATCTAAAGGTATTTGCTAGAATCCACTGGAAGCACCTTGTGTGCAAAATAATTTTGCATTATCAAGCTTTGGTGTGATGCCTTCTAATGTAGGTAGAGTGAATGTGTCACACACAACTGCATCATTTAACTTTTTAAAATCAATATATATTCACACTCTGCCATTCTTTTTAATCACTGGGGCAACTGGAGCATACCACTCATTTGATTCAGTTACACTTTCAGTTGTGTCAAAGCTTTACACTCATTTAAATTCTGCCTCTGCTTTGGACAACATTGGAAATACTACCCTAATAAGTGTGGCCAAAGCATAAGTAGCAGCATTTGGTTGAAGATTAATTTTTATTGTTTCACACTCCATCAGACTAGTTTCACCAAATAGGTCCACACTGACTTTGTTAATTCTGGCAATCAAGCCCATTTTGCATGCCACAGCTCTGCTGAGCAGATTATTTACATATGTACCATCTAGCACGTAAACCCAAAACTCAGAATTGTGTCCTTTCCACTCAGACATGACTAGAAATCTACCAATATACTCTTGGGTTTGCCTGCAAGGCTAAAGCTTTCAGTCTCTGCCTCAGTCAAATCCAGATAGCCTGAGTAACTTCTATAAGCAGCATGTGTTATTATTGTAACATGAGCCCCTGTAGCAATCTTGAAACTCACATAAGTTAACAATCTTATAAGTCTTATGCTTACTGACAACCATTTGCTTTTTCAAATGCATTACTCTATAAGTGAGAGGTACAAGCATTTACAAACCTAGGAGACCATCCTCTTATCCAAACCTTTTGATGGGACCCATCAGACTCTCTGTACTGACACCCACCTCACACCACAATGCCCTCCTTTTCTTAAATCAGCAAATAAGCTATCTTACGCAGAGATGCTTAAAAATCCCTACGTAATCATCGAAGGTCTCCAAAATATAGGATCAATATACAGGATACTCAGTGTCGCACTTATAAGCAAATAGCATCTGCACCACAGCAAACAGTAGAAGGGCAAAAGGGTGTCACACAGCTGGCAGGTCAGCACTACTATGGCAGCAAGATGGAGACAATACATCTGGTAACATCTTAATTACAGGTAACTCCATAATAAGAAACTCAGAAACACCACTCATCAGGCTGTGCAGGAACAGGGTGATGGCAAGCTGTATCTCAGGTTCCAGGATCCACCATGCCACTAGAGTCCTTGTTCTCTTCACTCAAGGTGAACATATGACTTAGTCATTCTGCACATGGGAATGAATGACTTGAGACTTACCTCCATGGATCTTATGAAGTGGGACATGATTGGGCTCTCAGAATATCTACCTGGGTTGGTATAAAACTAGTCTTGAGCAGCATAAAACCATCACCAAGAATGAGACCACAATGCAAACAAAAGATAATCGACTTTAACTATTGGCTTAGTTATTGGTGTCATTCTAAAAGAATCCTATAAATATATATATATATATATATATATATATGGATCTACCTGAGATGGTCGATAAGCCATTTGATCGACACTCATTTGGTCGACAGTTCATTTGGTCGACAAGCAGTTTTATGTGGGGGGCGAAGCCCCCCACCCCCCCCCCTAACTATATATATCAACTCCAGGGTCGCACAACATTGGGGAGGGGAGCAAATCTGCCTGTCGACCAAATGAGTGTCGATCAAATGGCTTGTCGACCATTTCAGGTAGACTTATATATATATATATATATATATATATATATATATATATATATATATATATATATATATATAGAACCATATATATATATAAAACACACACACACACACACACACACACACACACACACACACACACACACACACACACACACACACACACATATATATCAGCCTAGGGTGAGATGACTGACAGCCCTACCTGCTTTGCTAGAGATGGTCTACACCTCTCTCCTTGTGGTATTCGTATATTGGCCAAACCTTTCTCTTCTACTATAGTGTCTGTTTTAGGCAGGACTATAACTTTGTGCTCCTGCACATCCTAATTATTGTCAGTAAAAAATTCCATATCATAATTAGGTACTGTACCCCTCCATGTCACTGACAACCCATTATTTTTCAATTAATCAGGAGACCTACAGAGGCATAAATATGTATGCACAATGCTACCAAGATGTCATAAATAACAGCTCCTTAGACCAACTAGATTACATCCCAAACAAGGGATCAAAAATATTGGAATTAATCCATACTAATAAAACCCCAATATGTTGTACAGCTGGAGTTGCCCCATCTTTGGTCATATCCACAGCATTCAGAAATATTCCCTGTGAGGGTGAAACCTAATTTATCATCCAACATTTCTGTCTTTAGAGACTATTTTAAGACAGTTCTGATGATATGATGAAATTTATGGAACCCCCTTCACTTGATGACCCTGATTCACACACTGCTACATTCTCAGTTGTTATGCTCACCTGAATGCATGTAGTAAGGCAACATTATCCCTCAGACATAAATGCAATCCCAAATTCATGAACTATCCCCCATAGTGGAGACCTAGCATAAACAAATTATACAATAAGATAAAGAATCTTGTCCTTAAGAACAAAAATACCCCCACCTCTACAAGTGAACTCAGAAAGGTTAACAAAGAACTTGGAAGCAAAATCAAATTCTCCAAAGGTATGAAGGAACTGAAAATAGCCTCTTATGCGAAGGACAACCACAAAGTCTTTTTCGTCTATGACAGCACATACTCATCCCCAGAAGACACAGCCAACATTTTACAGGATAAATTTAGCTCAAACTTTACACTCTAATCTCCCCCCTAACTTTCCTGATTTGTTAGCATGCCCAGTAACCAGATCACCTTGAAGCAAGTCCACTCCTAAGGGATCTCTCTAAGGTCAAAAACACTAGCTCCATGGGTCCAGTCAATGTGCCAGGCTGCCTTCTTGTCAGCACAAGGAACAGCCTTACAGACTTGCTACTGAACATGTTCAGCGTCAACTACTGTGCCACCTTTGTGCTGGAGGTGAAGAGAACTACTGTAATTAACTCACTCCACAAGGGAGGGCCTACCACTAACCCTGAAAACTATATACCTATAAGCACCACCAGCTTTATCTCTGAAGTACAACAGTATGGTTACTTAAAGGCAGATTCTGCTTCGTAAATTTAATGGATTTCTTTGAACAAGTTACTGATGCAGGCAAATTAGTTCACAATACTTTCCTCAACCAGGTCAAGGTCTTTATGTTATCCCCTATTCTGGCATTATTGACAAGCTAACTCCTATGGTACCTACTGGAGAGTAAACTGGCTTACTGACATAACCCAATCTATTAGTGTAGAGGGTACACTTTCATCAAAAAGGGCTGTTTCTGTTTTTTACCTGATTTGGACAACACATAAAATTGTGAAACCAAGCAAGCCAGAAAATAGTTCTTGAAGGGTCACATTTTGTCATTATAATAAAAATGTCATTTTTTTTCTTGTACTAAAAGTTTCATTTTGGTAAGATGAGAATTCTACAATGTAAACCAGCTATGAGCTTTCCAGATTCACTTTGTGTGATTTGACAAAGTTTTGTAACTGCTATGGCAGTTTTCAGTTTTTGTTCATTGTGAAGATTGATTTTTGACATTATGTTGGATTGTTTACCAATAGTTACCCTGTGATAGTCATTGGTAGTTTTATAAATATCAGGATGTGCCATACTTTCAGCCAAACAGGTAAATTACAGTTGCATAAGTGCTACTTACCCATAACAGAAGATGTTCAAATGTCTTCAGTGCTGCAGTAGCCTATGGGTAGTATCCTGCCAAGACACAGCCCCAGGTCAGTTGGCCAAAGTTCTTGCTCCCATTCCTCTCACTCACACTGGCTGCTGATGAGATGCAACCTTTTTGCAGGAAAGTATTTCAACCAGAGTGAACTTAATCTTCACGATTTTACTACCCTGAGAAAGGAAAGAGGGAAGATTCATCCCGAGACAACAATCTATAATCACTGCATAGATAGCCACTACAAGGACCACAGAACCTGTTCTTTGGGGTTTCAAATTGAATAACCACTTTTGTCTTTATGGCTTCTTCAGAAATATTCATTTACAAAAAACATCCACTTGTATACGGAATAAAATGGCAACAACCAATCATTATTTGGAGACGTAGGGCAGACTGTCTGTTTTTTAGATGTAGAACTTTGGTGGGATAATTTTAACAAGAATTTTTATAGTCATATTCATCGGAAAAATACAAAAACTTTCCTAGTTCATTCAGATCTCTAGGTTGACCAGTAAGGACAGTCAGTTGGACATGCAAACAGAGACTATTACTTATATGCTTGCTGAGCATGGTTATGATAAGTTTTTTTTACTTAAAACTGGGAAAGAAGTATGTTCCAAAATGGAGAAACATTTTGGACCCATACTTTTATATGGGTTTCCAAAAAAGGATAATTGTGAACCTGAGGTCATATAGAGTTTAACCCCTAGATTTTGTCTTGACATGTCTGCAGACAGTTACACTGTTAGAAGTACAATTCAGAACTATTGAAAAATTATTGCTGGAAATAGTGATATTCCAAAAGTAGTAGGAGAGAATCCCTACCTTTGTATATAAGAAAAATGAATGTATTAAGCAATTACTAGAAAACAATCATACTAGAACCCTTTTGCCCATTAGCCACAAGAAAGTAGGGACTTACAAATGCAATGATTGGAGTGCTTGTAGATATATTTATGATGGACCCTACATAGCTTTACAACATATTTCATACACTATAGGGACAAAGGCTAGGTATATATGTTATATGAAAGGAGTAGTCTATATAGTTATGTGTGTTGGGGTGCCCAAGCTTCTATGTGGGTATGGCCACTAGAAGCTTGGGCAAAAGGATCAAGGAACATGTATATGCTATAAAAATAAGAGACAGCGATAATGCTTTCCATAGGCACTCCTTCCAGTGTGAGAAATATAAAAAAGTTTCTTTTTGCTGTTGTTGAACTTATTATGTTGGATCAGAGGGGAGGTAATTACAGAAACCTACTAGAAAAAAGTGAAATGATATGGCAGATTAAGTTAGCTGCTGACAAGCCTCCTGGATTAAATGAAACCATAAATATTAAGTGTTTCCTTAGGGACAGCAAACTTGTTATTACTTAAGGGGTTAATAGTGCATTGAATGTTTCATTGCATAAGAGCTATAATTGCTTTACTGAAATTTCAAAATGATTGGTTGCTGCCATTTTATTCTGTATAAGAGTAGACGCTTTTTGTAAATGAATATTTTCTGAAGAAGTCATAAAGACAAAAGCGGTTATTAAATTTGGATACGCTAAAGAACTGGTTTTGTCATCCTTGGAGTGACTAGCTATACAGTGTTTTTTGTATTCATTTGTTTTTCAGTGATTTTTGGGTCACACTTCAGTTTTTATTCATAATCAATAATCACCATAAAAATCATCCAAACAACAATAAGAACTGTAACAAAGAAGATTATGTCTCACCTCAGCTATCTGCAAAGAGGGGTGGAGAGCGGGTATGTCTACTGCAGTATTTGAAGGGATTTGAACATCTACTGTTATGGGTAAGTAGGACTTGTACAACTGTATTACAGTCTTCATTCTCCTCAAAAATACAGTCTTAATTCTAACTGCAGCAATAGCCTAAGGGTAAATTCCCAATGCTTATACTATCTGGAAGAAGGAAGGAAGGATTAGGGCCCAGGAGCCCCTGGAGATTAATACGTGCAAAGCCACTTTGAGGAGGTAGGAACAGAGGACCAAGTTACTACCTCTAGAATACCTCTAGAGTTTACTTGTTTCCAGTATGCCATGGAAACGGACAAGGCTCTGGTAGAATGTGCCTTAACTTTGCCTGGTATAGTTATACCATGGTGGGAATAGCAAAGACAATAGCAGAGGACAACTATCTGCAAATAGTCTATTTAAAACATGTTGTTATTTCTTAGTCCCAGCACAAGAAACAAACAGTTGTTTAGCCATCCTAAAGGACTTAATTATCACAAGGTAGTACCTGAGCTGGCTGTGCACATCCAATGTATGTAAAATCTGTTTTCTCTTGTTTTTTGGCTGTGGGAAAAAAACTGGGAGGTTGATGGTTTGATTCAAGGTAAACTAAGAAACAACTTTAGGCATTTTAATGAAGGAATATTGAATAATGTGAACATATCCCTCTGGGAAAACAGAGAGGGTTCACCCATCATGAGACCTTGCAACTCAGATACTGAATTTACAGATGTTAGAGCAACAAGTAAAACAGTTCTCCAAATAATGAACTGCAAGCCAGCCTGAGAGGCTGGTTCAAAGGGAGTTAAGGTTAGTTTTTCCTGTATCAAAACTGAGATTTCAAGGAGGAGGAATTTGCTAGCACTGGATTCTCATGTGCAACACTCCTTTCAGAAACGGTGTGATCACAAATATAGAAGAAAGAGGATAATCCATAGTCAGACAAGCTCAGATGGTTGCAAGATGCACCTTGATGGAAGCACATGATAAGCCCACTTTCACACAAATATTTGAGAACCAGAAGTGCTACTTCCCTTTCAGGAACCGTGTGATTGGAAGGCACCAACTAGAAAGTCCATTAGCCAACATAAGACTTACTAAAATTTAATAATTTGGGCTGTCAGTTGTATTTGATTCATGTCTGGGTATATCAAACTCCCCTTGTGCTGTATGAGTAGATCCAGTCTGTGAAAAAGCTTGTGGTAATTGCCCTTGGGCAATTCCATAAGAAGGAGGAGCCAATTTGGCCTTTGTCAAAAGGGAGTCACCACAATGATTTTTGGTAATTCTTTCTGAATCTTTAGAAGTACCTTGTACATCATTGGAACGAAAAAAAAAAACATAGAGTACACCCTGATTTCATGGGAAGGAGAAGGCAACTTCTGCCCACGTTGTTTCATGTAGATCCTTGAAAAGAATTTAAGTATCTGAGGACTGTTCTTTCCGCAAATGACTCCGCTACTGAATTATGGACATAAATACTGCAGTGGATTCAGTTTACATTTGTAAACCACTGAGATTTCCCAGCATTTGTAGTAAAACAGAGTCAAACTGCTCTGTAAGGGTATTCCCAAATCCTTAATTTCAGACTGTGCAGATCTAGTAGAATGGGCTTTTGGAGGAACAGGCAGGGACAGCCTCATCTGCTTGCAGACAAAGAAAATGCACTCAGGCAACCAATGGGAGACTGTGACCTTAGTACTCCTTTTCCCACTTTGACAGGAGAGTGAGAGAGAAACAACTGGTCATTTTTTTTCTGAAATCTATGGTCCACTATAAATAGAATCTTAATTGACAGTGAACATCTATTAAGTGTAATGTATATTCACCCTTGTTTAAAATGTTTGGGAAACATATGGGAAGATTTATGGTTTGGTTGATGGAAGATTCGGAAGCCACCTTTGGATGAAAGGAAGGATATTCCTCAGACTCACTGTGTTTTTGTGAAAAACAGGTAATGGTTTTGTAGACAAGGCATGTAGCTGTTAGTGGGGCTGAAAAATGATCAAGAATGTTCCTAACTGCCCAAATGGAGAATATCTTCCATTTACCTTTGAAGATTTTATATGTAGAACATTTCTGGGAAGAAGTTAGGATATGAATAACTAAGGATGAAAATCTGGACTGTCTAGCCATTATTGGAACTAGAAAACAATTTAAGAGAATAAATGTCTAGGAGAGGCAACCCTGAAGGGTGAGAATCTAGATCTGGGACAGCACCCAAGTAGGCTGTACAAGATGAAGCCAGTGGAAGGGAAACCATACTTGTTGAGGCTATAAGGGGCTATGAAAATGGCTGTGATCTTTCTTGCCATTGCTTTCCATAAACACTTTGAAATCAGAAGAGTGTGGGAAATTTGTAAAGGAGTCCTGGATTTCTGGGAGCCAATTTTGGGACAGAGAATCCCCCTGTGACTCCTCTTCAGGGGGGATCAGAGTGAAGAACTTGCTGCACTTGGTGTTGAGGGGAGATGTGAAGAGATTGCAGCAATGTTAGCTATAATGGCTGAATATCTGCTTTGTGACTGCTGGGTTGAGAGACCACTCATTAGGAACAAGGATATACCTGCTCAACTTGTTTGCTAGCACACTGGACATGCCAGGGATATGCATTGCTACTAGAAAGATAGTAGATGGGCCAGATCCAAAAGACTCGCAGAATACTAACTTTTCTGGAGAAAGAGGCTGGCAAGACCACCCCCCTTTCTGTTTAAGAAGTTTGAGGATTTCTCCAAATGACACATCCTCAATGAGGGATTTGGGGTAACCTTCTCCTTCATCAAAGTCAGTGTGTGTGGTGACAGATTCTTGAGGAGAATTTAAGCCCCTCTGTTTACACATGTGCTTCTTATTTACCTCCTCAGTGTTATACTCTGGTGAGGACTCAGAAGCTGATGTCATAGGAGCAGGTGCAAGAACTTTGGTTGCTGGCTGTACTGATGGGA
Source organism: Protopterus annectens (assembly GCF_019279795.1). Classification (NCBI taxonomy): domain Eukaryota; kingdom Metazoa; phylum Chordata; order Ceratodontiformes; family Protopteridae; genus Protopterus; species Protopterus annectens. The sequence goes on along the minus strand of NC_056745.1, from coordinate 735,577,049 downwards.
CAAGAAAAGTAGGATCTGATCCCTGGGGAGATCCTTTGGGAGAGTGACAGATCTGAGCTAGAAGAAAAAGTCTATTTTCTGTAATATGGCAGTACTTTCCAAAAAGCCTTGAGTACCAAGCTTGAAATAGGTCCAGGGAGCCAAGCTATAGGAACTGAAGCCCTGGAAGGAGGCTCACCCTAAAATGCTGCAAGGCTACTGACTGTGGCTGATGTTGGAGCTGAACTATCTAGCAACAAAGCTCTGAGAGGAAGGAATGGCTTTGAGGACTTCAGATCTTCTGAGGACCACAGATCTGAACCCATCCTGACTGATTCATTGTTGGCATCTTGGCTCTGAGATTCAGATGGCTCCAAAAATAAATTAGCCAAATGAAACAGAGAACTCATCAGGGTAGAGGAACTAAGCCTAGGCACTCATGCAGACTTGGCCTGGGTGGAGGTCACATCCAGTAGGCCCTATCTGAAAGGTCAGATCAGAGAAGGAGTAACTGCTTGATATGGAGAAGAAGTCATTCCCTATATTTCAGTGGAGACTAGAGTCAGGAGGACTCCCAGTTAGATCTAGGTCCTGAGGAATTTCCTCATCATCTTGTCCACATTAGCTTTGGTTAGGCTCCTAGATGACCTGGCTGATTGGAAAGATGAAGCAGGGGAGGGTGGTTTGGAGTGAAAATGTCTTTTTCTTGTAGAACTGGAGAATGTAGCATAGGTGACACAGGCTTCACAGAAAATCTCGTTGGGGTACTGGATCCAATAATAACTAGATCCAAAAAGCACATTGGCTCCAAGGTCTTTGGAATTTTAGACAAAGAATCTGAAAAGGAAGAGCAATCCAGTGACTTCTTCCTTGAAGATTTTGACTTCTTCTTATCTTTTTCTTTTCCTTTTTCTTTCTCCCTGTGTTTTTCCTCTTGGTTTGTCAATCGTTTTTTTGGGGAGGAGAAGAGAGAGAAGCAGAAGAAGTTTTCAAGAATCTAAGAGCATTTTCTCCCACAGTGGCTGGGAGAAATCCTTTTAAAATAAGTTTGTACCTTCTCTCTATAATGGCATGCTGGACAAAAGCTTTATGGATGGATCAGGATGCGTCCAGGTGTGAAGAACTCAAACAATAGACTTATTTGTCACGGGTGTCAGAGCTGGATAATTTGTGAGAGCAATGCTTTGATGATATGGCTTTATTGAAACCTTCAGTCAAAACAAAAACTATTTTTTATTTAAAGACCTTATTTAGATGAGCTAATGGAATTACTCATTGTCATGGCTATATAAATTGAACTGTAGAAGCTAGAGTGTTATTAAGAGACTGATATTTAAAGTAATGTATTTAACTTATACATATGAAATAATGAACATCTGACATATTACACTTCAGACATATAGGAGGTATATTATAATTTATGCTTCTATTTAGATCAGATGGAACAATTAATAGATTTCAAAAAATGAGCAACTATGGACTGTCCTGTCTTATTATATTTGAGATTGAGATGGCTAGCATTTAAATGAGCCCTGCATACAATCAATATAATGTAAAATAACCACATATGACTGCTAATCAGTTATCTATTAAGTTTGGAACAGATATATAAACTGAGTTAAAGATTCAGGCGCATGAACATATGAATCTTTGCAAAGATTAAAAAAATGCCTCACTGACAACACAAAAATGGTACAACCAACCTTTAATTTAATGCTTTCAGATATAAAAGAAATCAGACGTCATTAGTGATGCATTTTTGGGGGGGCTGTTAGTTTGATTGTAATGCAGTGGTTGTTTTTCTTAGTCTTAGCAAAGATGAAAGACATTAACCATTGGATATGAAATGTTAGAGTGATAGAGGAAGACATCTGATGAAAAACATTTATATTATGAACACATTATGTCTGTACAAAAGACTACACATTATAATATTTTTGTTATGGTCTAACCACAGCAAATTATAAAATAATTTGCACATTGTATGTTTTGATAATTTCATTTTTTTTCCTTGCAATGGTGATATTAGATTGCAATTTTACAATAACACAGAACTGAGAAGGAGGAAAGGGATTGGAAGCAGGGAAAGAGAAAAAGGGAAGGCAAAAAAATTAATTCCTGATATGAAAATAAGATAAATGTAAGGAAGTTTGTGGATCAGACACATTTAAGTATGGAAGAAATACATAAAGGATAAAATAAACATAAATAATTTGAGGGTACTATCGGTGGGAGTAACAGATGCGTTTAAGGTGGAGGTGGGATTACATCAAGGATCATCTTTGAGCGCTTTCTTATTTGCAATGGTGATGGACAGGTTGACAGACGAGATCAGACAGGAGTCCCAGTAGACTATGATGTTTGCAGATGACATTGTGATCTGTAGTGAGAGTAGGGAACAGGTGGAGGAGACCCTGGAGAGGTGGAGATATGCTCTAGAGAGAAGAGGAATGAAGGTCAACAGGACTAAGACAGAATATATGTGTGTGACTGAGAGGGAGGATAGAGGAATGGTGAGGATGCAGGGAGTAGAGGTGGTGAAGATGAATGAGTTTAAGTACTTGGGATCAACAGTTCAAAGTAATGGTGAGTGTGGAAGAGAGGTGAAGAAGAGAGTACAGGCAGGATGGAGTGGGTGGAGAAGAGTGTCAGGAGTGATTTGTGACAGACAAGTACCAGTAAGAGTGAAAGGGAAGGTCTACAAGAGGGTAGTGAGACCAGCTATGTTATATGGGTTGGAGACAGTGGCATTGACAAAAAGGCAGGAGTCAGAGCTTGACATGCCAGAGTTGAAGATGTTAAGATTTGCACTGGGTGTGACGAGGATGGACAGGATTAGGAATAAGTATATTAGAGGGTCAACCCAGGTTGGAAGGTTTGGAGACAAAGCCAGAGAGACAAGATTACGTTGGTTTGGACATGTGCTGAGGAGGAATGCAGAGTATATTGGGAAAAAGATGCTAAGGATGAAGCTGCCAGGTAACAGGAAAAGAGGAAGACCTAAGATAAGGTTTATGGATGTGGTGAGAGAGGACATGCAGATGGTTGGTGTGACAGAGCAAGATGCAGAGGACAGGAAGAAATGGAAACGGTTGATCTGCTGTGGCAACCCCTAATGGGAGCAGCCGAAAGAAGAAGAAGAATTTGAGGGTATTATATTAATTTCTAGTACTTCAAATGTGTACAACGGTATACATTCATTTGTGTGAAGGCACATTTCTGAATGGCCATATACGTGAACTGTGCAGCCAAATTCCGTTACGCCGACGTCCCTAAATGTTGTAAGAATATCGAACTTCGACATTCCCAATCGCTCCACTGCTGAAACGAGTGCTACCATGGGTCAAAAAGGGGGTGAGGTTTTGTAATTTGGCACTTTGGTTTTCTCAGTTTTCAGATTTCGCGGTTCACAGTTTGCAGAAGCAGCGTCACAGATGTGGCCGCCGAACTTTTGAAGGTAAACCATGTACAACACTTCACATGAAACAATGCAGCAACATCTCTCTGGAATTTCTATTGAATGATGGTTTAAATAGATTTAGGTGTGATATTGCAAGTGATCCTGACTATTTAAATTATTATTTTAATAAAACTAGGGACTGTATTTAACTATGCTTAACCTAGTTTTTAATTTATATTTGGCTAATAATTGTGAGCCCTTGTTTTGTAAGAATGCCAAAATTGTCCCAGCATTTTACATACAAGACATATATAACCTAGAAAGCCGCAACCAGATAAATCTTACATGTAACCTTTAAAAATGTTTTTAGAGGGTCGTTTTAGCCAGTATGCATGTTAAATATGTAGGCATTGCATAAAGAACATTTTTTAGCATGGACTTGTGAATGGGAACTCATGCAATACTAATCTGATAAATGTCTATATTAATGTGATTGACATCCTTGACTGTGGTATTCCAATGGATATAGAATGTCTTGATTTGGAAAAGCCCTTTGATACTGCATAATGTGTTTTTATTATTTATACCCTGAAGAGAGGAACAATTGCTCACTATATTATAGGGTGGAATGTGTGATGTCTTTCATGTAGAAACTCTTGCATTCAGCAGCTTCTAATTATTTTGATGTTGACAGTAGTGTGCTTCAGACTTCTCTCCTTTGGCCAATTTTGTTTAATGTATTTATGGTCATTCCTGGAGTTAATCATGTATGGATTCCAAAATTTGAAGATGATGTGAAACTAGCTAGTGTGGTGACATCAACACGTACCATGACCTCATACAGAGATATACAGACAAACTGTATACCAGACTGAAGGAGCACTTCATGTTTTGAAAATGCAACAAGTGTAAGGTTATGCATCAATTCACTCTAATAATAAATGTCCCTATACACGAAGCTCTGAGATTATTCAGAGTTGTACAGAGTTTAAAGACCCAGCACTGATAAATGATAGCCTAGGTGCCTCCAGTCATATTAATGATGTTGTCAGGAAATGTTATGGAATAATCAAAATGTTTGCACGTCTAGGTTTTTCTTTTATGTAGAGTTGTACTAATATCATTTTACATAGGTATGGTTAGGTCTGTAATGGAGTATGACTCTAGCTTTTGTAGCTATACCAGTGCTGATGTGAACAAATTTCAGAGGGTCAGAAATATTTTACAAACTATATTCTATAGTGTAGAAATTTATTTGGGCTATTTAGATTATACTTGATGATTATAGACTAATGAGAGACAACCTAATTTGGGAATCTTAATATGCCCGTAACACTTTTTGTGTTCAACACCAGATGTTAATTTGCCCTGTCATACTTTATGTATAAAAACTGATAGTTTGCCTTTAGAAAATGGGAAGTGCAATGGCATTAGAAAAATAAATTTATTTTCAATAAGGGGATCTAAGTTATGGAACCACTTACAATGGCTGTCAGAAGATGTAGAAGTCTGATTCAATTTAAAAGACAGGTTGATGTTCATATTAATGATATGGTATATAATCAAGACAATTAACAATAACATTGCAACACTGTAACTTAAAAGACATCATAATATTAACAGAATGATGTACATCAGCTTGGGATGTATTTTGGTTTGCTCCAAATTTAAGGTTGGATCTCATTAAGTCATTAAGGATGTTGCCTTTCTTTTTTTTATTAAACAAGAAGCATCTTTATTAAATTATCATGTATGACATAGCCCATGTTATATGTGTATAAATGAAAATGAACCATAGCGACACAATCTCAGTTGTAAACATTATATATTCCAAACCATGCTGATACAACTGTAGCTGCAAACATTATATATCACTTTTAACATATCCAGTCATTGTTAATCAACCATCGCATAGCTCATCCAAATCCTGCCTTCTTTTAAACCCTGTTCCTCCTCTGCATGTATTGATCTCATATTTTGCATTTTTTTCTTATGTAATTTGTTCTTACACCTTTCTTCTATAAATATAACAAAGTTAAAGGTTTTGCTGTGCTGTTCCTGTATGAGAGCATCATTGCACAGCATAGGTGAAGATAGTCAGGCTTTCATAATTTGAACAAATATTTATTTTGAAGTATGATTGTTGTCCGCTACAGTTATCTTTAATTAGTGTCTGTGTCTACCTTTTAGTATAATTTTAGCTGATATGTTGATTTAGTGTACTTCTTAAATTATTCTGCCAGATTTCTTTAAAACATTTTGTTTCTTTTGCCCAAAGTGAAAAGAAAGGTTAAGTGTGACCATTGTGTTCATATTTTACTAAGAAACTCCTGTTGTCCACCACGGCAGTATAACTTGATAATAAAATCAAAACTTTAATAAAAAAAGAATATAACATAAAACAAGCAGTCCTCAGTCTTCCGATAAGCGCTTTCAGCAAATATGCTTTTCTCAGATCGATCGTTTTTTAGTAGTGTTTGCCTTTTTTTCCTCGTTGTTGTCCTTCACAGTGTAAGAAAGTTTTTTTACCTATTGTGTTCATATTTGGCTGTTAAGAGACATTACTTTATACCTGGCTACAAATGTTGTTTTAATGAGAGGGACAAAGGCTAAAAATCACGAACAATTTTTCAACATTACTTTTATTCACTAACAACACAAATCAAATATTTTTCATCAACATGCATGTTCTTATTTATTTATTTATGTATGCATGCATGTATGTATGTATGTTTGTTTATTTACTGAGGTAGTACACTGATCTCAAAGGACCATTTGCAGGCAAAGCCTGTGTTTCTGGACAATAAGTATGACATCTAATGTCTGGCATTATTGAATGACTGTAGTGTCCAGTAATTTACCAGAAAAGCAAACATTTTACAAGAACAAGGCAAAAATATGAGGCAAAATCAGAGACATTCTGCAAAAAAGGGATAGTTTGAGAAGTATGTTCCCAGGAGTGAAAACAAATTAAATACTTTATCTTATATGGTCATTTCTTATTATCTGGCTGTTATCCTGTGATTTTTTACTGTCATATCTTATTATGAAACAGTTGTCAAAACTGAAGGATGCTGTCTCAAGAATCTGAGCTAAACTGTACATCTTCTGTTTCTTGGCATGTAGCAATGGAAGTCTACATTTCTGTTGACTAGACGTTGCTCGTTATGAATATTTATTACCTGATGGAGTTACTGAGTATTCATAAGTGTCTGCTTCCAATAGCATGAGTTCATCTATTACTTCTAGCAGCTAACCTTTTACTCAAGGATAGTTTATGCAGGAAATCAATCCAAAACATCTGAGTGATTTGCTGTTTTCCACTTATACAGTTTTCACAGTGGCATTATTTGTGTTTTTTCTCCATAGTTTATGCAGGGTCTATATTAGAACATCGAAGTTTTAAAACTTCGAATGTTCTAATATCGACCCCTATTCAGCGAACGCTTACAACATCGAACATGCAGAACAGCAAATTTTTTCCTAGGGAAAACATTTGCTGTTCCAAAATACATACACACAACACAAGCACACTAAACAAACAGCAATCCACACACATTCACCTAAAATCTTACATCTAACCCTACACTAAACTGTACATACACCAGTAACTATCCACTTACCTTAACCCAAACCCTAACCCTAAGGTCTGTCACTATTGCACACTCACCTCACCTGTGCCCTAACCCTAACTCACCTACCCCGCCCTAACCCTCACGTCCACACAATCACACACTTACCTGAACCCGCCCCGTAACTTTCCACCACAGTGCTGAAAATAGTGAAGCAATAGAAATTGACAACCAAATTCTTTCCCTAGGAAAAAATTTGGTTTTCTGTAGCTTCGCTATTTTCAGCGTTTGCTGAATAGGGGTCAATATTAGATCATTCAAAGTTTTGAAACTTTGATGTTCTAATATAGACCCATTTATGCACGATGAAATAGATTTGTATCTGTCAATCATATTAGAAAGAGGTGATAATGTTCTACACTTACATCTCTTTGAATCCTTGTCTCAACAATAAACAGATGTAACTGAAGAGCCTTTTTGTTATATCTCTATACTCTTGTCCTCATACCTTCCTTAGTGCCTTTGTCACCTTTCTTGACATATATGCCCCTCTCCTAGCAGTCTCTCTAGAAATTGCTGAAGTACTGCTGATGGGAAATCTCCTGGCCTTAGCATAGAAACAATACTTCTCTTTCTTTAGAGTTTAACACAGGTTCATGAGTAATTACTATCCATTTCCAAATATATGTCTCAGTATCCTACATATATTTACAGCCATCCTTTTGCATTACTGTTCATAAATCACAGCTACTATGATCATTATCCCTGGGTACCTGTCCTGTCCTGTTGCATGCAGCATTGTTCTCCCCAAATTCTTGGCATAAACTAGCATTGCTATTCTTCATGTGCACTGGTCTGGGTTAAATCTGGGTTACCATCATTCTGGCCATGCTTCCAGTCAAACTGAGTATCCATTCATTCTCTTACATCCTCAAGTATTGCCTCCACAATTTGATATCACCGTAAAGAGGTTCCTATTTTTTAGCAATCTAGTTTTGTGGCTGTAACATACATATTGAGCAATGCCTGATGTAGAATAGACTTCTGGAGTAGTTTCCTATTTACCTCCCTTCCTTGCAATACCTGCATCTCAAAGCCTCCCTCTAAGTTCTGTGCTCGAGCCATTTCTTTTCCCCTTATCCACATTCAGTTCTATGTACCTGTCATTTTAAAGTTCCTTAACATTGTTCTGTTTGTGATATCCAAGGTGTCATTGGTATCCAGGTAAACCACATCTTCTGGGCTTCCTTGGTGGAACTCTTTAGCAACCTAGTCAGCCTAGTCATAGAACAAAATCAGGCTGTTTTGGCAAGTCCTTCTGGCTGAATCCTCGGTAGTCTGTTTCCTGGAGTTTGTTTTCCTTATGGTACTTAAACAACCTGTTTTATGGAATCCCTCCATGACCTTTTCTACAGCCAATGTTGTGCTGATTGTATTACAATTGCTCAGAATTCTCTTAGGCCTTCAGTTGTACAGCTGAATGACTGTGACCTACCAACAATCTATTAGACTGCCCTTCTCTCACAGATCTGCTGAAGAAATCAGTGAGTGGTTCTACCACGACTCCGGCTATCATTTTAAGTATCCTGTCCATCCTATCCATCTTTGCCTTGCACCTTGCCTCCCTAAGACCCCTTAGTTCATTCCCTGCATCTCCATCCATTGTAATACCCCAGATTAGTCATCTCATCTTCCAGCCTCCCATGGAGGGCTTCTTATCCCTTGTGTCTCACAAATATCAAGAAGAATTTATTTGGAATCCTAGTCAGATTTCTTGTCTTGTTTAACATACCTGGATTAACTCACCGACCTCTTTCTGCCTGTCCTTTTTCTTTTCAGCTATATACCTAAAATGTGTGTGTGTGTGTGTGTGTGTGTGTGTGTGTGTGTGTGTGTGTGTGTGTGTGTGTGTGTATGCATGTGTGCATCTCTCACTCTTTCTCTCTGTCTCTCCTTTCTGCTCTATCTAGCTTCTCCATTTCTGACTTAGTTAATGCAGTTATACCTGCTGCCCTCCTTCTTACCTCCATGAAGCTTGTCTTGAAATAGTTCCCTTCTCATTTGATACTCAGTATGCCTTTCCCTGCTTGTTACACCCGTCTTAAGATATAATGAATGCTTATTTCCCTTACATTTTAAATTTTGTCTTTCCAAAGTGCCTCTCAAATAATTTCTGTCCCATGTTCCATCACCAGTTTCCAAACCTAAATGTAAAAAATTCTACTGTGTTCACCCTGTAATCCCCCTCCTGAGTTATGGAATTCATGGCATATCTGTCCACCTTGATTATGGCCAAACAGTAGCACAGTTGTTGCTAACCATCAGAACCAAAGCAAACTACCAGTTTCCTTTCTTTGCATAGGACAATATCTAAAGCCCTCCCCTTTCTGTCTCTTTCCACCCTTTTCTTGAAAGTATCTCCTACTCAGTTAGTTCCAGTATATCAGGCCCTGGAATTCCTAGTCAGAGTATGCAGAGCTGTACAAACTTTCTGTATACAGTGTCTAGTACGCTGCTATTCTGGATCATGATTCATCAACAAGGATCATGACCCTAACAGCAATGTACAAAAATTGACCCGTGTCTGTGATTTGCACACAGGGGCATATTCTACACAGTGGTGAACAATGTTCTCTTTGCTCAGTTCAGCTACCTCCAAAACTAAACAACTGTTGCACTGTAATGTACTATGTTACAAGACAGCTCAATACAGTAGAGAACACCTACACACAAAATAGCTGTCCTGTGTTTCACTTTGCTTTGTCGTCATGCATGCTACACTAACATTAACATTAAATGAACCAGGTAAAATGTTATTAGGAAAATAAATAAAAATTCTTAAATAAAAAGTGGACTCCATTATTCCCCGGTGAAGAATATTTTCAATTCAAAAGACTGCTACTGATTTTAATAAATTTAGTTCAGGATGGCCCTTTTTACCTGCAAGGTTAGAATCCGGTGGGGGGGGGGGGTTATGTTTGAATCACTTAACATGCAAAAAAGTCTTTAAAACTGATTGAAGGATGCAAGCTGTGGAAATGCTTGTTAGTAAATTCGGGTAGTCATAGTATAAGTTTGTAGTGGGATGGAGTTAAGCATAGTCTGTTGAGGCTGCACTCCAGATTCCATCTGCTCCAGTTATGGGGAGGGCGAAGGAAAGGACCGTGTGAACTGAACCAGATGCGAACCATGCTCTGAAATTACATGCAGCTATACCTGTCTTAGCAACCAACATAGAGTGAAGTCAATATGCTTCGCAAAAATCCCAGTGATGCAAGTGTCAAAGCACAGGGGGTGAGGTTCGTAGGCAGGGAAAGTGGGCTGGTAAGAGGTTGGTGAGGCAGAATGGAAGGTGAGAGAACCCCCTAGGGAATGGATCAGAGGTGATCTTATCTCAGTTCTAATCTATGCCAAACTAGAGAAGAAGTCATTCAAGCTTTACCAAAACATAAGTCATTCAAGCTTTAACAAAAAAAAAATTGACATAAAGGTCAAAGCTAATGAGTAATGGCACTTGAGGGCTCTCAATCCATGGCTAATGCCGGCCAGTTAGGAGAAGGTGGAGGAGGGCAGAAAAAGAGCCCTTTGCCCCAGACAAAGCTCTAACACTTGCTAGATGCTAGCTGGGCCTCAGGTCTCCAGTGCCATGGAATTGATATGTGGAGTAAAGAGTCACTAAATGAAAAAGGCTTTTGTGATTTTCAAGAGGCATATTCACTAATCACCATAAACAACATTTATAAAGCAAACCTGAAGCAGCTGTCTGAAACCCGTTTATGGGCAGATGTCGTAGGACAAGATCAAGTGAATATATATATATATATATATATATATATATATATATATATATATATATATATATATATACCAAAATAAACCATAAAAACAATAAAATTAAAAAAACACAATAACCATTAATAATAAAAAACAATAATAATAACAAAAAGTAAATAAAAGAAATCCTAATAAACAAAAGCAATCACCATCACAAGAATCAAAGAAAATGCCATCTTTGAGTTATAGCTGGTCCTACTTCAGTTATGAGAGTCACACTGTGAGTCTGGTGGTAAATTAATAATGATGCATAGTTTATAGTTAATGTTATTTAGGAAGCCAAAAAAGAAAACAAGATACCTTAAAACACTGAAAAATAAAAGAGAAACTATCACCTATCTAGGACCCAAAATGTCAAAAACTAAATTATATTTAGAAAGCCAAGTTAAGAGTCTGGTGAGAAATAAATAAAAAGATTGAGTCTAGCTAACTAGGATAAATTGAAAGTCTGACAGAGTCTAGTGCACTACAATAAAAAACTTTCTTGCCTATAGGTTGTGATTCAGTCTAGCCTGTTAGGATATCTTGAAGGTCTGGTGGACTCTAAAGTAAAAAAATAGAAAAGGATAAAAACCTTTTGGTCCACAGACTGATCAACGTCCAGATGATTACCATATTTTAGGTGGTTCTTGAGGGTGGTGTTGAGCCTTAGTCCTTTTAGTGGTATTTCTTATGGTCCAGTTTCTGTAGGTTTAAGATGGGGATGATGGTATCTGCAAAGTTAAGACCTGGGGTTTTCCTGGCTTGCAGTCATATCAGCCACTCCATTTTTTTTCTCTAGTCTGTCATTAGGGTTACCATTGAGTGGGATGTCTTCAATTTTGTCTAGTATATGAAAAACAAAGATGTGGTGTCCAGGTTTATCCTTAGCATGTATAGCCAAAGGGTTGGAATGGGACTACATACATCCACAGGATAACCTATGGACCAAAATGTTTTTTTGTCGTATTGACACTACAGCCTGTCAGACTTTCAAATTATCATATACAAACTCCTGGCCCCTGCCAACACGCACACCTTTGACCTAATTGCTACACCACTCATAGGACAAAGACAAAAACGAACTTTCTTTTAACTTATTCAATTCATCCTTTAACAGTTTTTCTAAATTTTCCTGGCATCCCTTAGGTAAAACACGGACATGTGTTGCTTTTTAAAATAAGGGTAGCCTGCGCACTGGGCCACGTGGTTTGTACTCCAGGTCGATTTAAGGAATCAGAGCCACATCAACTTTAAGGATTCCACAGCCCAGTAGGACCATAAACTAAAATATTGCAACTTGTTTTAAATAGGTTCTTTTGTATGTGGTTATCCACTCTTTTCACTTTCAATTACACTACGGTCTATATTGTTAAATTCCATGTCAGGCTTTGTTCCTTTTCAGATTCAGGGTCACCCCTCCCCCAAGGCTTGCCCTTGGTATCCTGACTTTCCCCTAGTGATTGAACATCATCACTAGAGTTGGCTGATCCCAGGGAATTTTTGGGATATTGCTTTTGCCCCCATCAATCTTGGCACCACCATATTCAACCTTCAGTTCAGTGGACCATGTGTTTAAAACATTTCTAATATTTATATACACTGATGGATGTATTCAGTACCACTAAACTGCAAACATATCTCTTTAAACCAAAACTCCACCTTCACTTAGATAGGCAGGTTTTGGCTAGGGCATAGATGATCCTCTCCCTCAAAATGCTAGAAACCTGCATTTTGACTCTCATTGGCATAAGTTGGCACACAAACAGGGAACCTCAAAGTATTTTAAAAAGTTGGCTTTTGTCTTATACCCAGAAACAACCAAAAAGACCCACATGTTTAACTGGAATATTAAACTGACATATTAAGTATTTTTTTGGCAGAGCTGATTAATTTTTTTATGAAAATGCCACAACATTCAGATGACCACCCATCTTTTCCAAACTAAACAAACTTTTTGATTACTTTAAACAACTTGGCTGTGGAAACTTTGTGATAGGAATTTAGAAAGGTTTTCATAGAAGTACTTTATCTCTTAATTGATTTTAAGAACAAGTATAGCAAACCACCAGAAGAATTGCTTACTTGCATGACACAAAATGGAAATTAGTTAAAGTTTGAAGTATGTGGTTTAATATAATGTTTAGACATGTTTAAACATTTTCTGCTGCATTTTTTTTCTGTATTTTGCAAAAAAATATGATATTGTTTTCATGAAACCCACCCCCAAGCACACAAGGTCATGCCCACCATGACATTGAGGGCATTTCAATAAAACGTAACCTTCCCCTATACGTCCCTATGATGTAATGGGAGGTATCTACCTTGGTTTCTACCTACTAAAACTGTAATAATTAGACCTGTTGAAACCACTGTTACTCAGTCTTCTAAGCAGCACTCATCTGCCAATAAAGGAATTTATTGAAAGGAACTAAGTACTTGTTTTTTCATTTGAATCTGGTGACCACTGAATTACCTCACACAAGTATCTCGGACCAACAGAGCACCAAAACAAGAAGCACCCTAGGTTCACAAAAGAAAGAAGCACTTGTCAACACAGGGAATCCTCCCATAAAGAATCTTCTCCAATAGCGGCAAGTGGATACCCATTTTGAGGTCAGAGCAGTCATTAAAACTGTCTTCTATGTTGCAAACTTCACATCATCAGGGTTAGCTGGTTCAAATGGAACAAGTATTAGCTCCTCTAACACAAAATTAATATCCCAAGGAGCACCACTTTTCTTGGAGACCTCTTATGGAAAAAACCCTTTCAAAAACATTTTAACATAAGATTGCCTTGAAAGAAGAGGATCCCTGGGCCGACATGCTAAAATGGCTAATAAATGGATCTGGACAGAGAAGTAAGAAAGGCCATACGATAGTAACTCACACAAATATTGCAAAAATAGAGAACAACTAGCCATAAATGGGTGCTGCTTATGTTGTTAGCACCAACCAGAAAACTGTCTGCCTTTGTTAATATATGATTTGTCTAGTAGCAGGCTTTCTTGTCTCCCTTAGTACCTGCTGTTGTCTCCCTTAATACCTGCTACACATCCTTAGTAAACATCCAGGCAGTCAGCTGAAGTACATTGGGATCAAGGTATATCAAACACCCCTAATCTTATGTAAGTACATCCATTCTATGAGGAAGCCTGGGGTAATTGCCCCTGGCCATTTCCAAAAGAAGGGAGAACTACTGTTGCCTGGACCAGAAGGAAGTCACCACAATAATCTTGAAGTACCCTGAATATTAGTGTAAAGGGCAGAAAAGGATACAGGAACATTCCTGTCCAAGGAAAAGAAAAGGCATATGTCTTCTAGGCCTTATTTCAAAGAGTCTTGGAGCAGAATCTTGCCAGCTGGTTGTTCAGAGAGGAAGAAAATAGGTTTACTTGAGGAACTCCACACAGCTGGATCAAATCTTGAAAGACCCCCTGATCCATTCATGAGGGTATGTACTTGTCCTGCTCAATTTGTCTGCCACACAATTTGCTCTGACAAAATGTAGGATGCCTGTACTGTGAAACTGTGAAGCTATACTGCACATGAACTTGGCATGTCTGCAAAGAGGCTATGACCTAGTTTCCCCTTGCTTCTTATTGTACCATATGACAATGGTATTGCCTGTAACCGCTTGAAGAGGTCCAAGGGACCAAAGAAGATTCAGAGAGTTGAGTGCCTTAATCAGGACAAGCATCTCTTTTATGTTTATGTGCTTGCATCTGTCCTTGGTGCCCCATACACCTTGCAGTTGTATAATTCCTAAAACTGCTTTCCAAGCAAAGTCTGGGGTGCCTCTGATGACTGACTAATTTGGAGCAGGGAGAGAGAAGAGGAGACTTAGATTTAAGAATATATGTTGTCTCTTCGATGTGATCTCTCTTTTGACAAACCCCAGCACTGGAATTTGAAAAAGCAGAGGATGTTGATACTTGGACCAAAAAGACTTCAGATAATAGTGCACCTTTCTCATGTCAAGTCTTGCTAGGGGTATCATGAAAAGCATAGATGCCATGAGACCCAAAATCCTGAGGTATTCCCTTGCAGTGACTGATGGCTGAGTGGAAAACCTTTTTTTTTTCCAGGAGAAGAAAAGCTCTTTAAACTGAGGTGTCTAGATGACGCCCTGAAAACACAATGGTGTGTGAAGGAGTAAAAAAAAGACTTAACATTTTCTTGGAATCTCAGCTTGTGTATAGATATCTCACACAAGTGAGAGATTCCTGACACTTTGAAGCAGACACTGCAATGATAAGCAAATCATCTGAATATGGCAAAAATGTGCATTCCCTGTAGCTTGCAATGACCTAGACACTTTAGGTAATGCAGAGAATTAATAATGAGATCCAGACACAGAAAACCTTAAGAAATGCCTGGAGTCTGGATAAATAGAGATGTGATGATAAGCATTGCTTAACTCTAGTGTTACCAAGAAACGTGAATGAAGATGAAGAGGTAACATATTGTAAAGTGACATCATTTTGAAACTAGTCACTATCACAAACTGGTTTAAGAAAGAAATATCCATAACTGGTCACCAAGCATTTTCTTTCTTTGGCATTTAAAATATCCTTGAATAAGGAGGACTGGTTCTATCACTTCCTGTGACATCATGGGATGAAGAACATGTGGAAATAAAAGAGTCCGGTTTGTAGATGAGGAACTACCCCCTAAAATGGAAGGATTTCCTCCTACTGACATCTATAACCTTAAATGATATTCAACACCCATTTGTATGAAACTATCTGTTGCCAAAGAGAAAACTGGATTCACAATTTTTTGAAGGAAAAGGGGACTGCTGGCGGGGCAAGGTCTCTCAAATAGTCATTCTGACTTGTAGGACTGTCCTTGGTTTTGGGGGGGGGTCCTGAATTCTTTTTGGAACTCCCTTGCCATTTCTTCTTATGTTTGTTTACTTGCATTTTGTTGAGACTGTTTATTTTATTTTTGCCAAAACTGGATGAGGGGTTAGAGAATCCCTTAGAAAAATTGGAAAAAAAAGGCTGGAAGATCTTAGATTCCCTGTATCAACTTATCTTTTTCATCACACTTTTTTGATCACCTTTGCAGCAGAGAAGCCAAAAACTAAATCTATATCCAAAAGAGAATTTAAAATCTCATTTTTACAACCTCTGGGATGTTCTGAGAACACAGCCAGGTAAACCTCCTCAAAACAGTACCAGTGGCCATAGCCCTGGAAGAACTATCAACTAAGTCATATACTCACTGTAAACAATGAGTAATGACTTGTGGGAAACTTTTGTTGTTGTTGTGTCTTTCGGCTTTTCCCGGTTAGGGGTCGCCACAGCGGAACTCCGGTCCACTAATGATTGGCAGTAGATTTTTACGTGCCGAATTGCCGGCCCTGACGCACAACCTTCAGCAAAGGTACGCCCATTCACGCATGTCTCCACACACAAGATGCTCTAGCTGAGAATCGAACAGGACAACATCTTACTGTGAGGCGACAACGCTACTGCAGCACCACCACCGCAGTATGGGAAGCTAAATTATTTAAATCAGATTTTTCTGCACAAGAAGAAACTGCAGGCAAAACATTCCACATACTTTTCTAGTTAGTCATAATAAACTTTAACATATGAGCCTGACAATTCAGAATTCTGAAAAATCTAAGTTGCAAAAACATACATTTTTTTCCCTATACTTCTCAATAATCTTCCCATACCTGTCAGAAAGAAAAGGACTGTAATTAACTGAATGTTTAGCAGTAGTGGGATTAACTAAAGCTATAGGTGATGGTTCAGGTTTGGGATGATTGTGTAAAAAAATTAAAAGATTGATTAACTTTATAGATTTATATGCCTTTTTAGCAGCAGGAGACTGACTATCAGAAAAATTATAGGCAGTAACACACATCTTCCAAAGCTGACAGAACAGGAGGAATGGATGAAAGTTCTGGAAATTCCTTCTATAACAGGTCATAATATTTTCTGTGGGACTGAGAAACCTCAGTGTTCCCCCAATGAAAACACTAGCACATTCTGGAAATAGTCTCAGAGAAAGAGAAACCCCACAGGAAGAATCAGAATCTGAGCTTTCCTCTGAGTCTGAATCAGAATACTGAGGAGAAAACCCTGTACCTATCCCTTCATCTTCTTGTCCAAATTCAGAATCTTGAATCTCTTCAGGAAAAGAGGCATCCCTCTTTCTTTTACCAGACACCACCTTATAAGAAGGATCAATACCCTGAACTAAACCATAAAGCAGACCCAATAAGCTACTCCTGCCTAAGGAAAGTTGAAGAGGACTAGATACATGTTTAATTTTCTGTTTCTTTTTGACAGGAAAAATGGGACAAACAGTGTTCTTAGTGGCAGTAGCAGCTTCCGCAAGGATGGGTACAACATTCTGACAAAACAAGGAAGCCTTCCTGTAGCCACCCCCAGGAATGACCAGAGTGGCTCTCCCTTGTCCATGAAGGGACCACAACAACAGAAGAGGACATGGTTAATCCCCAGCCCAAAGGGGCTATAGGTGCTACACCAGTGGGATCTGGGGTAAAAGATGAGTGGTCTGAGGAACAAGCTATAGTCACAGCAGAGTCACCCACCTGCAGCTAAGGCAAATTGCTAGTCTGCAGTGGTGGTAAAGGCTCTTTGCTTAACTTTTTCTTTTTGTGGCTACAAGAAAGATTGGTAATTTGTTCCATGGTCAAGCCAAAAATGATACATCTTTCTGGGAACAACTAGCAGCAAAAGCCAGTAAAAATTAAATGTCTCTTTTTTTTCACAGAAAAAAAAAAACACAATAAAAACTACTTTAGAACACATTGCCAGCCCCAAAAAGTAAAATAAGCACAACTTCACTTCAGAAAAAATGGTTTTCAGTTGCATATTTTAAGCTGACAGAAGAAACAGTGTATGTTTTGTTTAAAAGTACAATAGGGTATTTTGACAGTCCATTAAAACACAAACTCCTAGCTTAAAAATAACTTTCCTAAACAGAACAGTATTGATAAATAACTTTTTAAAAAGGTAGATTTCCCCAAAAGGGAACTTATCTGTCCAGCAAATGAACAGCTAAGTGATTGTCGATCCTTGAAAACCTCAGATAAGCGTACTTTTCGATGGCAGAAAAGCTCTAAAGGGCATGGCACCCAACCTGTCTTTTAGTCAGCTTACCATGATCTGAGTGACTATTTCAGCTTGTAGAATGAATCCTGAATCTTTGGAAGGTGGCCGGCTGTTATATCGTATGCAGGATATAATCCATATAGGTAAGGATACTACAGCAGTGATAAATATGATGAACATCACCATGTTCTCTTCCTTCTGACTAGGTGATTGTTGTTATTGATGTTGCTGTTGTGCCTATTTCTTCTGCCTTCCCAAGGAACTTACTGTTCAGTTATCTTTTTCCAACTTAGGTAAGCTTTCCCTTTTTTAACTCCATCATTGACTCCATCCTTCCTCTCCAATATGTTCCCCATCCTTGTGCTTCTTCTTTTCCTAGTCTGGATGCTAATCTAGACTAGGGCAATCCTCTTTCCTGTCATTTCCCATTTCCTTCTCCTTACATTCCCACCTCTCATATACTTGCCTCCCTTCCATGATTCCCATCATCTGTTTACCTCTCACTATTTCAGCTCAAATCTTGCCATTGCTTTTCAACTCTCTCTCTCTCTCTCTCTCATGCTTCCTCCCTCCCTCCTTTTGCTAATATATATGCCTTAACTTCCTGGCTGATATCTGTCTTGCATCCTCAGTACTGTTATTACCTGCTTAGAAGTGCTAACTGCCTCTGTAAACTCCCTTGTTTCTAAAGTTCACACAATCTCTGTGCCCTCAGTGTTCTACAACAAGAGTAGTTTATCCATCTATTTCTTCTTCACTTAAACCATCCACCTGTAATCATTTCTACCATCATATATATTTTTCTTAGTACTTCAACATAGCATTTAGCGTCACATAATGATTTTTTTTCCCACTATCCCAGCACAACTCTGCTAATCTGAAGTATCTTTCTTTCTGCTATGAAACTGAGCACACTGCAAAATGCTAACACATGCTTCTCCGGGCTTCCTCAGTAGCAATGAAAAGTATTTTTAATTTTTATCTTTTTAAGCGAATGCTCAGTAGTAGCTAAGCATTGCTTTTTGGGCTGCTGGTAGACTGCTGCTAGTCTGGCTTCCTTTTCTGCTGCTGCAATTCTTGCTTCAGGGGCTTTTTGAGACCCTTTCATTTAATGTCATTCTGGCTCTGCTTTCTAACTGGTTGATACATCAAGGAACACAGCTATATTAGTGGCATCCGCCTCCCCAGGCTGCTCTAGTAGTGCTGAAAAGTGCTTTTGATTTCATCACTTACAGTGAGCTCTATGTAGCCCCTTAGCAATACTCATATAAGCATAGTTTCCTGAATTGTTACTCTTTTCTGTAATCCTGTAGTTCTGCAAACCTTCTCTTTCTTTTTAGTTCCTTGCAAAAATAGTTTTGGTGTACAGTCTGTTTAAGGATCTGTTCATTGCTGCTATAGGAATAGTTAGTTCCCCATATAGGTAAGTCCCTATGACTTGGATATACTTCCTTGTGCTTCCTGAGTAGGACTTAAACGTTATTTTATCCATTTTAATTAATTAGTTTTGTGTACAATTTAGCTGGTGGCACTTATGCAATGCTTTCTGGACTGCTGCTCTGTTGTTCTGGACTTCTTGCATTTCTCTCCATTGCAAGGCCTATAATTCAGAACTTATTCTTGCTGAAGCTGCAGTTTGCAAAAGTGCATTTTCTGAGTCAAAATTTTAATGCCCCAGAAGTATTCATTTCCTAATCACAAATTTCAAGACTCACACGAGGCAAGTAAAGTGCTAAGGGGTCGTAATTCTTATACCTCATTAAGAAAAACATTTTTAAAGAGAAGTCTACTAAAAATGGAAACAGATGAATTTTAAACATACTATATCAGACTTGCAAAAATGATGTAGGTTTTCCGGGAAGCACTGCTGAGTCGCCCAAGACAAGAATATTTTCTATTTAGCCAGATGAAACTTCCTTGTAGATAGTATTTTGGTTATTTCCCCACTGAGTTAAACTTCAGATGGAAATAAGGAACCGTTAGGCACTTAATGGTATATTTTCTAAGATTGCATGTTGAGGGATATCAAGTCTGGCTGAAGAATGCAGCCCACTAGCTTTGACAGCAGAGTTATGAAGGCAGGCAGAGGAATTGGAAAGTACACCGTCATACATAAAAATAAACCAAGGGTGTCCTAATCATCTGTTAATTAAAAATGAGATTTTTACACCTTTTCTGCCTTTTAATAGTACTCACAGAGACAAATGAGGAATTTATAAAATGTGTTACTGATCTACAGGAAAAATGACGTTTGTCTTATAAAACAAATGATTTGACAGGTGTAAGCAGATGCCAGGAAGCTATGTGTTCATATAAATTACAAGTAAGTTCTATCTGAGAGAGGTCACGCACAGTTCTGAGTTCTGAAGAAAAACTGAGCTATAAGACCCAGATAGCTGCTGAAGTCTAGAAGATTGCCAAACTTACCTAAGATACAGAATACTTATGCAATTTGGTGGTTTATACCCTACCACATATATTGATTGTTTCTATACACAGATGATAATAAGCATGTGCTTTTTCATTTGTTTTTTTTTTTTTCAAATCTTCATGTATAGCTGCATTGTCACTGTTGACTTGAATTAATTCTGTTTGAAATTGTTCTTGAATATTTTTACTGCCCTTATTGAATTTCTGCAAATGTGAAGAGAGAATTACTATGGTGACTCAGATGCAATCACCTGCAGGAAGTGCAACTGGGCACTCTAAGCAAAATATATTGTGTCCATAGGCAGAAGCTTTGAAAAGTGAAGCAGGCATGAAAGGCATACCTTGAAAGAGACTGGTATGTTCTGCTCACCAGTGAAGCTCATTTACAAGTTTTGCAACTCCAGACTTAATCTGTTTCAGATAGTCTGTAGCTTAGTTCCAAAGCCACAGTACCTTTACTATGAAAAATCTTGGATTTGCTACAATTAAAATGCAACGTTATATGAATATCAGCTCCAAGAAAACAAATATATTGTTGAATATGTATAGCCACATATAACATGGATTCCAAAATATCTTAATTGGATTTTTCTGGAAGTAATAGTTTTAAGTTGGTCAAGGTAAGAATTCACTGAACTGCCTGGCAAGGTCAGCCTTAATTGTTACTGGCTGAATCATTCTGTATTAAACATTTTAGAAGAAGTTAGATAAATTAAACATTCTTTCCTGCTAATCTTTTTTTAGGTCATTGGTGAAGTTCTTAAGAGACAGAAAAAATGATCGTTTAGGATTTAAACTTTTATGGCATAATCATATAGGTTTAAAAACATTCAAAACATTTAAAGAAAATATGCATCTTGTCTTGTCCTTCCTTTTTTCCTAGGATTCTGAAAATTCTAAAACATTTCCTTCCGCTTGTGTGTGTGTGTGTGTGTGTGTGTGTGTGTGTGTGTGTGTGTGTGTGTGTGTGTGTGTGTGTGTGTGTGTGTGTGTGTGTGTGTGTGTGTGTGTGTGTCTGTGTGTGTGGGGGGAGGGGGGTAGCACTGATCAAAAGCCTCAAAAGATGCAAGGTTTTGTAGTTTGTCACATAGCAAACATCTACATGTATATGCAGTCTCTGAAACAAATGAAAGAGTAAATATTATTTGCTTTTAGTTACACTTTATACAATACTGTAAAACGTGCAAAACTGAAATGATGTAATAGTTGTTTGCTTGCTTTTAAAATGTGAATTCCTTCAGAAATGATCAGTCTGTGTGTTATAGTTTAAGAATGACAGCTAAAACCTAGTGAACCTGGAAGTTATATTATTTAATTGAAGACTGTCAGTTGTAATGTTGTGAATGATATGTGAGATCTGTCCTGCTCTATGAGAGCACTGAGTTAACCTTTGCCAAAGTCAGCAATATTTGCAAAGTATCTGTGCTTGATGAGATGTAAGCAAAGTATTAAATGTGTTAGTCTTGGAAGGCATGACTGTGTATACCACTGTTCAATGAAAGAGGAATGGAAGTGAAGCTAGCCTAAATGTCATATTTACATAGGCGGCTGAAGCATAGATATTTGAGTGAAAAGACCTGAATTCCTACATTTGAATGAAGTTATATTATTTATAGTTAAGAAAAACATATGCCATGCTATTGCACTGCATAACACGTATGTACATAACATTTAGGAAATATATAGTAATTGACTGGAAATACTTTTACCATAAAGAATTTAATGGCTATAGTACGAAGAGATGAATGTAAGGTGATTCTCGATACGCAGAGCAGAAGTATTGGTTTACACTGGGAGTAGATACATACTTTAATGTAATACAAATAAAATATACAGAAATAATTAAGATAAATACTTTTATACTGACAGCATGCCTGATATTTGTTTAAGGTTGCAAATAAATATACCACAGTTGTGTTTCTTTTATACATGTCTTATGCTTCAAGTTGTACAGATTTCATACTATTGACTTCATCTGGAATGAAGCCTATATTCAAACTAGTTTCAGTAACCACAACAATTAGCAAACTCTGGAACAATACTTGCACAGCACAACTAGTGTTAACACTTGGCTCTATTCTTAAAGTATTCTCCCAGTTTGGTCATTTGTGTCCTGTGCAGTAAATAGAGTTTAGTGTTTCTCTTCAGTTTCGCCCACCAGTCTACCCCCATATCCAACAGAGTATCCATAGCAAGTTGCTGGTTCCCATCTTGTCTTCCAGTGTTTGCATTTCCAGTGTCTTTCTTCATACTCTGTGTTCTTTTGTTCTCTAGTTCATGCATATATACATTGATAGCCCTCCACTGCACACTGCCACAACAGGTGGTACACTCATCTTCAGTCTGGATGACCAGAAGACTATGGATGCTTTTCTCCCAAAGAACTTTAATTACTTTTTCCAGTACTAACAGTGCAGTTCAGCAAAAATGTGTGTGTGTGTTTGTGTGTGTGTGTGTGTGTGTGTGTGTGTGTGTGTGTGTGTGTGTGTGTGTGTGTGTGTGTGTGTGTGTGTGTCTGCGGATGGGGGGGTGCTGCATTCCTAATTGTACTGTCTTCAGATGAGACATTAAACTGAGGCCTCATCTGCCTCAGCTGGAGGAAACTTGGGAAGATATTAACGATTCAATGACTCTTACTGGAAAGAGTGACCTGCCTAAATGAATAACAGCTCAGGTGTCCCCTGAAAAGAGGCCACTGACTTAGTAGGGCTAACTTGGTCTATAGAGCATAAATACATTTAAAAAGTCAGTAAACCTGATGTCCTCAAATGACTCCGTTTTAATAACTCAATATCAAGGGAGTAGCCAGGATTTTTAGAATTCTACACCATTTTCCAGGCTGTCCCCTCCTCCAACAAGGCTGTCTAGGAAGGTTATTGTAGATCAGAGCATGTGTATGTACCTTTAAGAAGCATTTTCATATGTAGCACGTGCATATAAATAGTCAGCACGTGCAGGCAACAGTGCCATTTTGAGATACCAGCCAGAGTGTTAACGTATGAGTGCAGTAGTCAGTCTGTCTATAAGTTATTTGAATTTAAGTTACAAAGCCTCATTTCTGGTGTGTTTGTGTGTAATAAAGCTGCTTGAACAGAACCCACAAATGTTCGTCTGTTTATCCTGACAAGATGAGTGACGGGGTGTCAGAACCGGGATCAACAGAGCTACGTCTTCGACCTATGAGGTGCAGAGTTGAAGGTGAAGGCAAACTAAGCAGGTTGAGTGAAATGGAGCACAGTCAAATGAAAAAGGGCCAGAAACAAGCTAAAGGTAAAGAAAACTGCACTAATGGTTTATTTGCAAAGAACATGAAACAGTGCAAGTATAAGGCACAAAACACATTATTAATCAAATGAGTAGCACCAAACAATATTATAAAACAAATGAAAGGCACAAACCGCATTATTAATTTAATGACATATTCAAAACCAAGATATTTAATAAAACTAGTAAAACTATTCATAATGGGCTCAGAATTATCTTTGGTTTGCATAACAACCATGTTTAAAGTAAAACAAGCACAAGAAAAGCATACTGAGCATGATAAGTGATTAAATTAAAGGGCATAATGAGTAGAATAAAAGGGCATATAAAGATTAAAGAGCAAGGCGACTGCATGTTTTTTGGTAAAAGACTGTTTGGGCACAAACTACTATTTTGCATTGACCGAAGCCATTCAAAGCGTAACTACAGCTGTTCAAAGCATCCCAGAGTGTACAAGTATTTGCAGAGTGTGTGCTTTATTATGGTGCAATTATTTCAAAGAGTTTGTTGTGTGCAAGGTATAGTTATATTGCAAAGTGTAGTCAAAATACAGCCATTTTGAAAAGTTTCTTGTGCTGTGTGCATTCATTCACAGAGTGTCGCCATTTCAGAGTGTTTCTTACACTGTGCAGAGTTATTTTGCAAAGTACAGCCATTTTGAAAGGTTCTTGTGCTATGTGACATTTATTTGCAAAGTGCATTCATCTTGAAATATTTCTTACTCTGAGCTTTTTCCATCGTGTACAGTTATTCTCAAAGTACAGTTATTTTGAAGCATTTCTTACACTGATAAGGATACTGGCATAAAAAAATCTGGCATATATATATATATATATATATATATATATATATATATATATATTTTTTTTTTTTTGTGTGTCTTCATACATTTTTCCAAGCACCTTCACTACTGTGTGTTGATATGGCAGAGGCATTTCACAGACCCAAACCACTTGTGTTTGATCATAATATAGCAGAGAATTGGAGAGTATCTGAGCAGGAATATGATATTTTCATACATGCAGCTTTTTCTGACAAAGATGCACGTACGAGGGTATTAATTTTGCTTAATTTAGCTGGGTCAGGAGCCACTGAAAGACGGCATTCATTTGTGTATGCACCAGAAATATATGAAGGAGGAGGAGCAAACCATCATATTGTGGTACTGGCTGAATCAAGGGAAGACCCTGCATGCTTAAAACAGATTTTTAGATAAATGTGCAACCCCCAGACAAATGTTACATTAGAGAGACACTTATTTTATACAAGAGACCAAAACCAGGTGAAACTTTTGCAGGTTATATCACTAACTTGAGAAACAAAGCTAAAAACTGAAGAATTGGTGACGTGAAATATAAGTTAATAATGGTGAGGCTTGTGTGTGGTGTTAGTGCTGCAGTGAGAAAGACTTTGCTTCATTACAGTGAGTTAATGGGGTTCCTATTACAAAACTGAAGAGGCTGAAGATCGAACAGCTTTAAGATCAGAAATGCTGTCCATTTATGTGTATTTTGTGAGATCATGGTACAGTGAAGATTGGAAAATTTGCCTTTTCTCACTGTAGTGCGATCTCAGAGTTGGTATAGTGAGGGCACAGCCCACCACAAAAGCAACTTTGAGGTATGGCATTTTCGATTTTTAAGCCGTTCAAATGCCGGTCTTTTCAATGTTGTAATATAGACCCGATTTAATGTTAAGTAAAGCCATGGAGATTTGTCAAATCCATGAGCTCACAGAAAGGCACACAAGTATGCTTACGAGTGATGAGTATGGTCT
Source organism: Protopterus annectens (assembly GCF_019279795.1). Lineage (NCBI taxonomy): Eukaryota > Metazoa > Chordata > Ceratodontiformes > Protopteridae > Protopterus > Protopterus annectens. The sequence goes on along the minus strand of NC_056745.1, from coordinate 735,551,718 downwards.
CAGTAGCCACTAGAGCAAATATAGACAGCAGCCACACATGGCAAGCAGAAGCAGGCCTAAGCACATGGCAGCTGCAACCCCTGTAGGTGTGGCAAGGAAAACCCGGAGCTTTCTAGCAAGTTCCAAGACTAGCTCAGTAAAATGGAAATGCTCAGTACAGTATAAGAGTGAGTCAGCAAAACCCAAGTCAAGTCTCATTGTTAACTGTCATAATTGTGGTGCCAGTCATGAGGCTGAGAGAGAGAAGTGCTTATCATTTGGTCAGCAATGCCTCAAGTGTAAAAAATGGAATAATTTTCAAAAGATTTGTAAATCAAACAAGTTTGTTTGTGTCTTTCGGTTTTTCCCGGTTAGGGGTTGCCACAGCGGAACTCCGGTCCGCTAATGATTGGCAGTAGAGTTTTACGTGCTGGCTTGCTGGGCCTAACGCACAAGCTTCAATGAAGGAATGCCCATTCACGCATGTCGCCACACAGAAGACGCTCTAACTGAGAATTGAATGGGCAATGTCTAACTGTGAGGTGACAACGCTACCGCAGCACCACCACCACAGTTGTAAATCAAACAAGTATCATTCAGTTATTAAGGAAGGTCACTCAAAAAAGCAGGTTGATCATATGGCGAGCTATAGGCATACTTTCTATGTAGATGGTATATCAGTGGTCGGTGAAAAGGTTAATGCAGTAGATTTTCTGGCAAAGAATGAAGTATTTTGTACTGTCCTGATCAATGGTAAACCCACAGAGCTCAAAGTAGGCACTGGTTCAATGTGTAATGTAATGTCAGCAGAAACATTTGCTAAAGTGAGAGCTGGTGAGCAACTTAATTTTCAAAAACACCCAATGCAAGAACCAATAACGCTGGCAGAGCACTGAGCAATTTCATTAAACAATTATTTTCAGCCATCTGTGTTTCTGCCAGCATTATTGGTTCTTGCATTGGGTGTTTTTGAATTTGTGGCATGTGGAAAGTTTCTGCTTTCCTTTGGTGGTTTTTTTGTCATGAGCAACTTAATTTTGTCAACTGTGTGAAGCTTGTTGTTTATGGAGATGAAGAGATTCAAACCGAAGGCTCAGTAGTGCTTTTGTGCTATTTGGCTGGGAACACTTACAGCTTGCAATTTTATGTAGTCCGAAGACCTGTGCTGTCATTATTAGGTCTCAGACACTGTTTGAGAATGAAACTGCTTTCTTTTACCAAAGAAGTACATCATGTAAGCACATGTCCCAGTTCCAGCTTTACTGTTGCTATTTTTTCAGAGTATGCTGATGTTTTCGTTGACAAGCTAGGCAAACTTCCAGTTGTGTATTCCATGAAGTTAGACCCAGAGGTCAGTCCAGTGGTCAGACCAGTAAAAAGACTTCCAATAGCTATGCAGGACAAAGTCAAGGTCCAGTTAGGCAAAAGCATGCAGCAAGGTGTGATTTGTCCAGTCACAGAACCAACTGACTGGGTGTCACTATGGTAGCTGTTCATAAGAAAAATTCAGATGAAATCAGAATATGCATAGACCCAAGAGACTTAAAGAAGGCATTAAAAAGACCTCACCATCCTATGCATACAGTCAAGGAGATTGCAACCCTCATGCCAAATGCCACTGTTTTTGCTGTCTTAGATGCAAAGAGTTCATTATGGAAAGTAATGCTTGATCGCAAATCTCACTACTGACTACATTCAGTACCCCATTTGGTAGATACAGATACCTTAGGATACCTTTTGGAATAAATTCTGCCAGGGAAGTCTTTCAGAGTGCAATGGAGCAATTTTCTTCAGGCTACCTATGTGCAATAATAGTTGATGATTTACTAGTTGGAGGCAATAGTGAAGAAGAGCATGACAGAAACCTCAGGAAAGTTCTGGACAGAGCTCATGAAGTGAATTTAAAGCTCAATCCTCTGAAATGCAAATTCAGAATGCCAGAAGTTACTTATATAGGTCATTTGTTTACCAGCACAGGCTTACGACCAGATCCTTCCAAGCAAGCAGCCATTCTTGAGATGCCAGCCCCAGACAGTGTCCAAGTCTTACAGCATTTTCTTGGTATGGTTAACTATTTGGGCAAATTTATCCCTGACTTTAGTGAGTTATCAGCACCTTTAAAAGATCTGACATGCAAAAATGTTGCATGGTCATGGCTGGAACAACACCAGAGAGCATTTGATAACCTCAAACAGCAAATTGATAACCCCCTGCATTAAGATACTATGATGCCCACAAACCAATAGTTCTTTCCTGGGATGCTTCAAAGTTCTGTCTTGGTGCAGTTATTCTTCAAGAAGGCAGACCTGTTGCCTGTGCATCTAGAACTCTAACCCAAACTGAGATGCAATATGCTCAAATTGAGAAGGATCTTCTGGCAGTTGTGTTCGCATGTTTGAAGTTCCATGGTTATATTTATGGCCAAGCAATCCAGATAGAGACTGATCTTCAGCCTCTAGTACAGGGGTCTGCAACCTTTAGTATCAAAAGAGCCATTTTGGTCCCTCTCTCACCAAATAAAATTCATCTGGATCCACAAAACCTATTCGACCCCTAAAATGAAGATAGCACAATGTATAAAGTTTTATATATAGATATTATACTATATATAAAAGAACTATGTTTATAAGAGCAATATTTAAAATCCATCCCTATTTTTGTTCCTTTGTTGGGACTTATATTGGGATCACTCAGTCGCTCTGTGTGTCTGTGTGTCTGTGACTTGTATCTCTCAACCTCTTGCAAGAAATCTGGACAAAGCCATAAATAATGGGAGGGCAAAGGCCCCAAAATAGGGACACTTTTTAAATATTGCTTACAAACTTAGAAAGTTGATTAACAGGTTTTGCATTAGCATGAATTTTCTGAAGTCTGAAACTCAAATGTCTGTCTATATTTTTTGACTTCAACCCTCAAAGATTTGCCAGAAAAAAAACACAATCTTATGAGAAACAGACTAAAATATAGGCAAAAATCAGGACATTCTGCAAAACTCTGTACAGTTACGCGGTAGTTGTGTTTGTATGTGGAAAATGGATGTTAAACTGTTATTTGAGCAAGTTTCTAAATTTATAACAGCAATATTTAAAATCCGTCACTATTTTTCTTCCTTCGTTCCCCCTTTATTTGTGGCTCTGCCCAGATTTCTTGTGGTAAGAGTTTCAGAGGTATGGTGGAGAGGTATAGAAACTTTTCAGGAGATGTTGCTGCTGCCAGGGGATCGCTTCATCACATGTGTGTGTGTGTGTGTGTGTGTGTGTGTGTGTGTGTGTGTGTGTGCACATGCGTGTGTGTGTGTGCGTGTGCTTGATGTGTCCGCGTGTGTGTGTGTGTGTGTGTGTGTGTGTGTGTGTGTGTGTGTGTGTGTGTGTGTGTGTGTGTTTAATGCTTGGTAACAGAAACCATGTTATTCTAGCAAGTGTCTAAGTTTATAAGAGCAATATTTAAAATCCGTCACTCGATCACTCTTAGTGTGTGTGTGTGTGTGTGTGTGTGTGTGTGTGTGTGTGTGTGTGTGTGTGTGTGTGTGTGTGTGTCATGCGGCAGAGTGGCCATTATTTTTCAAAGCTACAGGGAGCCCCTGCAGAAGGGGGGAAGAGCCGCATGTGGCTCCTGAGCCGCAGGTTGCAGACCCCTGCTCTAGTAGCTATTTTAAAGAAGCCTATGCATTCCACTCCAGCAAGGCTACAGAGAATGATACTCAAATTGCAAAAGCATAATTTCAAAATGGTCTATACAAAAGTAAACTTCTTTATCTGATACCTTATCCAGATCACCCAGAAATACCACGGAACAGCTTGATGCAGAGAATTTTGGCTTCGATGTCATGGAAGTGCATAATTTTTCTACCATGAGACTTAATGAGCTATGAGATCATACAAAGAATGATCAAATTTTGCAAAAGCTCAGCCACTTCATCAATGTAGGATGGCCATCAAAGCAATCCAGCATACCGCCAGAAGTATGACCTTACTTTCCATACTGATATGAGATGCTGATGGGAGATGTTATCATTTTCAGAGGTCCAAAAGTTGTTGTTCCTGCTTCCTTGCAGCATGAATACATTCAAATTTTACATCGTGGTCACCCAGGTTCTGATTCGACCAAAAGAAGGGCGAGAGAACTAGTATTTTAGCCTTCTCAAGCAAAAGACATTGATAAAGTGCTTTCTTCTTGCTCAGTGTGCAATAGTACTAAGCCGCATTTGCAAAAACAGACACTTTAACTAAGCCAAATTCCTGAACTACCTTGGTCAACAGTAGCAACTGACATTTAGAGTGGAAAAGTCAAGATTACTTAGTGTTGGTAGACTCTTATTTGAGCTGGTTTGAGATCCATTTGCTACCTAACCTAACGTCCAGTGCTGTTTTACTAAGATGAACTGTCATTTCTCTGTCCATGGTAGTCCACACAAAATTATTTCTGACAATGGTTCTCAGTTTACCAGTCAATTGTTTCAGAGATTTGCTAAAGAGTGGGACTTTATCCATGTTCCTAGCAGTCCTGAATATCCTCAGTCAAATGGCCTTGCTGAATGAGTAGCATGGAGTGCAAAGCAATTACTGGAGAGGTCAGACATGATAATACCGATATCTTCTTGAATTTACTTAATCTCAGAAATATACCCTGTGACAACCAACATCTCACCTGCTCAGAGATTTCTATCCAGGCAAACCAGAATAACTTTGCCTATCAGTTCTAGTTTGTTGGTGCCTAATGCTAAAAACAACAGAGCAATCAAACCCTAACTTTTTAAGAAGCGTTCTTCTCAGAAGTGCAGCTATGATAAAATGAGTAGATTTCTTCATCCGTTGAAAGAAGGAGAGACAGTGAGGATACAAACAGTGAAAGACTTTGATTTAATTGGTCAAGTGAGAGGTATATGTACCGAACTGAGATCCTACTTAGTGGAATCTGAAGGCATAGAGTACAGGAGAAACTGCAGACATATTCTTCCTGTATCAGAAACAATATCAAAGCATCGTACCTGTGATACAGACTCTAGATCTCAGAGCAACCCAGAAAATGTTCATATCAAAGAACATGTCGCAGTAGCCATTTCTGTTCCTGATGATGTCCCAGATGTCCCCAAAGTTGAACATTCCTTGAAGACAGTCCCCGTTGCTAAATCCAGTTCTGATTTATGTTACACAATCAGGTCATATTTCCAGACCTAGTTTAAAATACACAGCAACTTGGACATACTTGTTTTATATGTGTCTAATTTTGTATGATTGCATGTCAAATAATTAGTTCTGCCTAACTGCATATTTTTATTTTTTATTTTTATTTTTATTTTATTTTTTATTGACCGGAAACGGAGAATCCTAGCTAACCTGGAGCCTGCGGAGCGGAGGGAGGGCCGGAGAGATGCATGTCTTTGAATGTGGGAGGAAACCGAGGAGAGAGGAGCCGGAGGGAACCCAACAGGAACACAGGAGAGAACATGAAACCCTCACAGAACCCACCCCAGCCGAGAATCGAACCAGAGAACCTCTTGCTGTGAGGTGACAACGTTAACCGCTGCACCACTGTGCCGCCCCATATCAAAAGATCATTTCTGTAAATTGCATGCCATTGAATACGGTCATTTCATATATGGACTATTTCTCAAAGAGGGAGGATGTAGATCAGAACATGTGTATGTACCTTTAAGATGTACCACGTGCATGTAAATAGCGAACACATGCAGGCAGCAGTGCCATTTTGAAGAACAACCAGAATGTTAACATGTATGAGTGCAGCAGCCAGTCTGTTTATAAGTTTATTTAAGTTACAAAGAATCATTTCTGATAAGTTTGTGTGTAATAAAGCTGCTTGAACAAAACATACAAATGTCTGTCTGTTTATCCTGACCAGACGAGCGACAGTTATGATTGTAGACAAATCCAAGTGCTGCTACTCACCCCCCAGTGTAATTGCCCATTTTCTACAACATATATCCAGCACATATACTAAAGTTATTACATTAGAAGCCTTTCACTGAATAGCTAGTAATATAGAGTGTTTATATTTCTCTAGACATAGTTATTCCTTGATGGCTCATTTGTATCATTTTAATTTTATTTGCACGCTGAAAGCTGGATGATTTTGTATCTGTATACTGGGCAAAATGTTGACCCCTTAAAAATTCATTTGTACTGTATGGCTTATAAAGTATATGCCTAGCTAGACTCATAATTAATGGCATCTACCAAATAAACTTTAAGACGTCTTTATATAATGAGAGTATATCCGAATTTCTACAGTTCACAGTAATGGCAATGGATTTTGACATTTCACTATTTTCCACACCTGTATCAGTCGCAATGCATTGCATAATTCAACTTAGAGACACAGTGACATAATACAGCATATCTTAATACATCAGACAGAAAGATCCCAAAGGTTTCAAACCAAAAATATTGTGTGACTTAAGTCCCAGAGCTATCAATAGAGCCTGGAAGAGCTATCAATGCATTCAGTGTCTGATAGAGTTTTGAGATGACATCTCTAATTTGTGTACCATGCCAGTAGAGACCCAATTATCATGGACCACCCATTTCTCCACAAGTCCAATATCACCACTAATACTAGAACCAGGGACCTAAAGGTTCACTAACAGGCAAATAAAATATGGTGGGGGGAACGGGTTTATAGCCCAGTGCCTCACAAACATCTTTAATAAACTACCCCTACATGTTAAGCATTGTAACTCACTATCTTTCATTAAACATAAGTAGATAATTGACTGAGTATCCTTACATTTACTCTGGTATTAACTGGTATGAACCTTGTGGAGAAAGTGCAATCTGATAGGGGTTACTGGCAAGATGTGAATGGTCATAATACTTAGTGGCCTTGGAATATATATGAATCTGTGAAGCTAATCAAAGTTTTTTCCCCAATAGTTACTTCTCTTCCCTGGGCCACCACATCTGGAGAGGTTCCCAAGATTTATTCCTTTTCTGGGAGGAACTCATCCTCCTGAATAGAAGGCTTTATGGCCACCAAGCTATTAATATCTCATCATGTTATGAATGCCACAGAGACCTAGATGTGGCACAGAGAAGCCAGGGTTATCATGCTGTGACCAGCTGTGATTCTCTTTCTAAGTCCTACTTTCCTCTGATGTGCAGGACTGACATCACCCAGGTGGATGTGTAATAGGACCAGGGCCGACCTTAGGCATAAATCAATTAGGTGACTGCTTCAGGCACTCTGCTTGGTGGGATGCCATTTCAAATTTATTTATTTGTTTTTTAGAGCAGGATAATTGTTTCTTTGCACTAAAAAAAGTTAATAAAATATGGTGCCTCACAACAATAAAATGCACCCACTTAGCAGTGTGACATGTGCCACAGAGCAGAGGTGTTCGACTTGACTTAACCATTCAGGTCAAGCAACATCAGGTTAAAGTTGACTGTTGCAAGGTCAAAAAGCAGAAAAAAAACACAGGTTAGAACAAATTACACGCCACGGTTAACACCTTCTAAAGCATCAGCAAAAAGAAGCTTGTACTTTGTAAAACACTTAAAGCAAAATAAAAAATGACACCCAATACCAATTCATAAATTGCTTAAAAAAAAGTTTGTACCAAATACATAAAATCACATTAAAAAAAAAATCAAATAATTATTAAACAATTAAACATATAAAAAAACAAATTAATATCACCATTCAATTAATTTAAAAAAAAACACATACATATATCATAATTAATTAAAATAAATTAAAATAATATATATATGTAAAATCCTTTCATTTAAAATGAACAATGTTAAAACAAAAAGTAAGTTGTATATCAATTTTAAAAAAAAACATTTAGAAAAACATTTTTATTGACATAACTTAAAAATTAAATAGCCAAAGCATAAAATTAAAACAAAAAATAAACAAAAAAATGGGCATGCAGCAGATATATAAAAAACAATATATAAATAATAATATATATATATAGATTAAATAAATAAAAAAAGGCCTATACAAAGGTATATGGAAGGGACTAAAAAAATATATATATATATATATATATATATGTAAACTTTTACGCAGATCATATTGGCCCCTACTAGTAATTCTATAAATACTTTATTATACATGTATACTATTACCACATTTATATTCTACATTCTTAATTTTATTCCCTTCTTGGTTTTGGTAGTTTCTGATAATTTAACCCCAATCAGCCCTAAAATCTAACTAAGCACTAATCAACAATCATTATATTCTAGGGTAGGTTCAATCCCCCCTCTCAAATCTTGATTTAACGTTAACACTCTTAATTTATAATAATTCTTATTACATACAAGGACATAAAATAAAGCGGTATAAAATTTTATTCTAGATAACCTATAACTTTTTCAGTCACATGCCTCTCTGCATCCCCCACCCTTCTAAAATTAATAAAACTTCTTTGCAAACATGCATTCTCATCCTGAACCCAAATTCCTTGAGTTTGATGTATTTGACTTACATGTACCATCTCTGACTTGCTCCTTGTAGATATGCTATATATCTTTTTTGTTTTTCATTTTGTCCTTTACTTTCTTTCGAGATCTTTTTTCTTTTTTTTTGTTTTTTCTAATAAAATTTTCTTTTCTCTCTCAAAACCTCTTAAAATCCTCCTTTTCTAATAAACCTTCTTGGTAAATTTGAAGAACATCCTAAATTTTATTCGTTAGCTTTTCTCCAAAAAAACCAATACCTAGTTCTATGTCCTCTTTGATTGCTAAAAAAGGTATATATAACTTTTCCCTTTTCTCATGCATTCTTTCTTCTTCCTAAGCTGATCTTCTCTGGAAACTCTTTGCCCAACAATGAATACAAAATGTTTCTTTTGCTAATCACAATCTTAAGAGCATCTTTTGAAATCAAGGGTAACCCCTTTCGGAAATCTTTTCATTACTTTTTGTAATGTGATACTTTTCTCGGACATCTTCTGAGCAACATCTAAAAAATGTGTTGCATTGACCTTTAAGAGCTTTTCTTCAAAGCTGTTATTAAAAGCCTTGTTAATATAATCCTTGTACAAGAAAATTTATAACGGCGATAAATTTTTGAAGTTCATTGTTTAGTATTACTATTAATGTATGTTCAGAAGTTAAATAAATCACCAAGATTTTCACTCTATTCATGTGGACTCTATCTGTTAATAGAATACAAATAGCAGGACAAACCTTCTGTAAAGCAAAGAGTCAAAATCCATCCATAGAAAATAAATTTGTCCTTTTTCAATTGTAAAAAAAATACATTTGTCACTTTCCATGGGGGTAGAAATACATTTTCCATCCCCCATCATTAATTTGATGATAAAGCCATTAAAGCAGATACAGTGCCCCCATGGCCACTGAAAAAAACAATTTGAACACAGATAATAAAGAATAGTTTTATGTTTCTCAAATATCAGTTTTACAAACCATTTACAAATAATTTTAGAGTTGAACCGAGGTATGTTTGAAAATAATATTTTTGGCCACCATCTTATTGCCAGTTTTTCGGTATGCTAATAAACAAATCTTAAATCTGTATGAAAGAATCAGCTAACTCACAGAAATACCTTAACAAATAAAACAAATTTTTTTTGCTACAATTAAAAATCTTTTATGCGTGTTAACAAATTATGCCTTTTGCTATATGTTTCTATTGGTTTGAAATATCCTGTTAGTCCTCCATTTGTTTTTTGTTCCCCCAACTTTTATGGTGGGTGAAATTCCAAATATTTAAGAAAAAGGTGAACAAACTTTCCTAGGTGACAACAACTTTTAGTTGTTCAACTAATCAATAATTTTTTTAACAAAAAAGTAATCATCCTCATTTAATTAAAACTGTGCACCAAAATCTGTACCTCTGCCTAGAAACCCGATGTATATCATAATTCATCCTGCAACATTTGAGTTGATGCCATACATGAGGGTTTCATCCCTTATGCTTTCATTCTTTACCTTTTATCACCAAATTTTAACATTTGAATGAAATTAAACTCTTCCTGTTTGAAATTTGTTTAAAGTTTAGGTATCATTGAGTCCCTTTGCTTTTCCAAATTTAACTGCTCAAATGCTAAATTTTAATTAATTAAGAGGATTATACAAGCTTTAAAGCAAGCTTTATCTGCCAGTTTAAATGCTATAGCAAATGCTGAGTTCTCTGCTGCAAATTAAGACTTCAAATGACATAGGGGAATGTTGCATTGAATAAAAACAAAAAGCAAGCCTTTGTAAATCACCTAAAAGCAATACTTTCAAAATAAACTCCTCTTGTAAAACCCTGTGTAGTTAATTAGTATATAATTGTACAAATGTCTGTTAGTACATGCTCCTCATGCTTTGCTTTATATTGCTATGTATATTTTCTCTCATTCTTCTCATTTATCTATTATATTATTCTATACTTTTTCTTGAACTTAAATTTGCATTGAAATACATTAGAATCATCTTCAGTTCATATATGTGTTCAAGCTTGTGCCCACTTGCTGCTCTCCTCTCCACCCTCCCGTCACTGAGGTCCCCTTCGTGATTTGCTCCTTTCCTGACCCTCACCTTCTTGCCACTCAGCCCCTCACTGAATTTCTCCATTGTTTGCACTCTGACTTTTGCTTTTTTACTTTCCAATTTGCACTCTATTTTTCCTCCTATGTTTGTCTAAATCCCTCCTACATATTCATTCTTTCCCCCCCTCCCTTTCTTCTATTTTCACCTTAATCACCTTCTTTTCTAATCAATAATCTCCATTTAACAAAATGCATTAACTGTAAACAACATTATTATGTAATAAATAGTAAAAATATTTTTTAACTTATTCAAATCATTTTTCATATTCCTCTATCATTTATATATCCTTCATCTATCATATTTTCTTCATCATCCCACACCTGTTAAAGATGTCACACAGTTTAAAGTTATACACACAGCTTAAAATAATAAGATGTTGGAAATGCATTATATTCTCCAATTTAAATATTCCGTTTTAGGGATGCGTACATTTTTAGTACATTCTTTTAAATCTGGTTGTTTTAAAATACGGTTTTTTTTTAGAATATCATTTTTTCTATTTTTCATCAATTTCATTTTAATGAATGAATCCTCTGCTGGTCAAACAGTAAAAATTATTAAATACCTTGCTCTACCCTACCAGCAGAATAAAGCTTGTGTGCCTTTCTTGCCTTCAGCACCTCTTCTCCTGCCCAGCTCCTTCCCCTCTGACCTCCCCTCCGCTTGCATTAAACCATTCATTTTGTCTGTCTGACCTCCACACACGCCATCAAGCGACACACCAAAGTACACTTTACACCAAAGCTCCACCGTGCCTGCTGTAGTTTGTGCTGCTAGTGCTCGCTGTTGGTTTTCACCCACCGCTTTCCCGCTGAGCCCTTTTTTCTCACTTAGTTAGTCTCTCTAAAAAAGCCGAAACAAAACCAAAAGCAACTCCGCATCGGGTCGTGGTCAGGTCATTGTTTTTTTAAGAATCTCTGGTGTTTCCCGTGGATCAAGCGTCAGCAAACAGCCATTCAAGCAACAACAACAAAAAAAACCAAAAAAGAAAAAAAGTTACAAATTCAACAAATTCAATGGCCAATGGTTGACACCACAGACTTCAGTCTTCCCAAAGATCATTCCTACATCCACCACACACCACACCAAAAGTACATAGCTTTGTAGGCTATTCGCTACCTGTTAAAGCAGTTGTTAAAACCTTCTAAAGCATCAGCTTAAATAGCTGCTTGTACCAATTAAATAAAAAAACTGTCAATTAAAAACACACAATACCATTAGCTAAAAAAGCTAAAAAAAATACATAAAAAAATAAAATTATATTAAATTCAAATAATATTGACATATCATAATTCCTTACTGCTAAAAAACTTTACATTGCATATGCTGTCTTATGTTAAATTAAAAATTGTAGCATATACATTTAAAAAAATTTTTTTGTTGAACAATTTTAAAATGCCAAATAGGTGTGCTAAATACTCATATTGTCTGTTGCAAGGTCACAGAGCACAGACCTCACAACGTTCAAATGGAAGGTACAAAGTCTGTGAGCTGTGTGTTTGCATCAATATGATAATTTTTTTTAAATAAAACTATCACTATTGGCTAGATAATGACACACTGTAATAAATTCTGGACAGAGAAAGGAATGATGTGACCGCATGCAACAGAAGAAGCAGGGAGGCAAGTATTTTTTTCTGAGATACTGGAAGTGACTATCATGATATTGCCAGTAGTATTTATGGCAGGTTTCCACTTTGTGATTTGAGTGGAACAACTTGGAATACTGTAATGTGTTGGCATGTGGCAAATTAACTTGTTTTGGTCTTTGTGAAAAGAAACTAGCACAGGCAAATGGCTGTGACTGCTGGGTGGGGGTTCAATATAACTTTCAAATGTCTCTGATTTTGTCTCAAATTTATGTTCTGTCCCTTGGAAATCCATAGTAAAACTGGTCATTTTGGGAGAAAAGGTGGTGAATTATACCTGACAATAATTAGACTTCTTTTGCTTCAGAAAATTCATATTATTTCACATTTTCTTATTCTGCCAACTCTTCTTGTTAATATCACTAATACTTTAAAAAGTTTTTCTGATTAGTTTTGGATTTGTCCCAGTTTCTGAGGGTAAGAGGTTGGGTTTTGCTGGATGGAAGTAACTGAGCCTCTTTTTGTTTGCTCAGATTTAAGCAGTCACATCGGGCTTTGCAGGACTAATATGCATTTGTGAGAATTAAGATAGACTACTTAACTTTTCGCCTCATATGCACAGAATAGATATAATTGCTGGGGCTATCTGTGGAGGAAAGTGATGATATTCCTGCTATTTGCTTATTATTCTGGCTTTGCAGGACTAGTCCGATTTGTGTGAAGCAGCATATTTTCACATTTGGAAACTGATTGAAACAAAGGTGAAATGCATTACATAACAATCTAACGTCTGAATTGTGGATATATATGGCTATAATGCTTGGTGGATGTTGTCTGGATGAAAGTAACTGACCATCTTGTCATTTGCTTAGTTTACTGTCATTTTTCAAAAAAAAAGGTGTGGGATAAAATGCATCACATAATACCCAGACCTCCAGAGCTTCCAGGGGGGGTGGTGGCTTTCACAAACCAAAGCTGTATAAGTGGATTTTGACAGGGATTTAGTAGTGGTCTCCATCCAGATCCCCTTATAGTCTAAAACCAGTGCAGCTTAGAGGTGTACACAGAAAATCGCTCTAGCCTGTCTTAGAAGCTGGGGCTGATGTTATTATTTCTTTAACTTTCCCAAAACCTCAGAGGCCATGTAAATGTAAGTTGAAAACATTATTGTATTTTTTTTTTATTTTCTTCACAATCAAACATTAGATACATATACAGGTGGCTATCTTTTGGGAAGGATAAATAAATATTCTGTTATATATGTCTGACAGCAAATATGTTCTATTTGTTTTTTTCAATTTTGTCCCAAGTATGACATCAAAGAGTGGCTGTGTTTTGCAGGTAGGTGTGATGAGGCATGCTGTATATACATATGACAGTTTGTACAGGAGCAGTGTACTGTCTAAATGTATGCTGGAAAAAGTATGTTTTTTTTCATTTTCTTCACAATCAAACATCAGATACATATACAGGTGCCTATATTTTAGGGGGTGTAAAGAAGAATTCTGTTTATATATATCTGACAGCAAATGTTTTCTATTTGATTTTTCGGTTTTGTCCATGTATGACATCAGAGGTTGTCTGTCTTTTGCAGGTAGGGGTGATGAGGCATGCTGTGTATAAATATGATAGAAGTGACTTAAAATGTATGATTGCGGCCATTTGACCTTTAAATCTCAGCCTGATTTATCTCCAGATGGAGTGAGTAGTAGGGGGTGCACTGTGGTGCACTTTTGCTTAGGGTACCAGTTGTCCTACAGCTGAACCTGAATAGGGCACTGAGGGAAATGCTCTCAACTACATGTATGTCCCACATTACCTGCTCACCTACTGCAGAACTGGCTCATCAGTTCCAGTATCACCATCAGTGATCATGGATTAGTTGTGTGTCACCAGCATAACTCTCAACCTTCACACCTGAAAGAGAAGAGCAGGCAATGCCTTGATTTTCATCTCACTCCTTGCACCATGTCAAGTATGTATGCAAGCTGCTAATCAAACTCAGGTCACCTGTGATATAGTCATAGCTTTATCCCTCTGTACCACTTTGGGCTGCTCCCCAAACTCCCATCTTCACTTGATGTCCCCCAAGAAAATGCATAACAGTGCATTGTATCAAAAAACTTCAAATGACACTTGTTTCCTATCTTGAAGGCTGCACTAAGTCATGCTGTTGGCTTCCTCTTGTATCTTTAACCACTGCTCTGATCATGGTAGTCAGTTAACATACCTATTACTTACTTCTGGGTCATCTGATTCAAAAAGACCATCCTTTAGTGGGTTAATATGAATAAATATTATATGGTCATTCTCAAAAAGTAACTCTACAATAAACACTATTTACTATTATAAAAGTAACTTATGACTCAACAAAGTAATAGGCATGACCATGACAAATTGTATATTACTCACACAAACAAGATTGGTAGCTGTGCTAAAATAATAAATACTGCAGCTACCAACTTATAAAAATACTCAGCATTACTATATACAAGTTTTATGTAAAAAATATAACCCCCTTTCAGATTTCTATGATGTTTATCCAGATAAAGATGTACCTCTTCCTTGTCACACATTAAACACTTTGAACTAGTAATGACAGGTTGAATGTGACAGTCAACAATCAAAGTGTGTCAATGCTTCTCAGTGAAATAGTACAAAAACAAAATGTAATACAGTGATATAATCTCAGAAACCTAACCCCTGCTTCCTTTTTAAATAAGGTGATGTAATGGTGGCAATAAATGATGTTTGTGTGGAGATAATGATGATTTGTTTGTCATTCTGGTTTTATTGTCATGATCAAACCATACCAGCTATGAGTAAGCCTACCATTACCCACAGCCAAGTATGGTTTATTTCTAAACTATGGTACAAAAACAGTAACATAACGTAAGTTTCTTCCACCTCTGTTTTCATTCTTATTTCATTTTTAACTGCTGCCATTCTTACATACAAAAATGTTACAAAATACTTTTTCAAAACCATGAGCATGTTATTATGCAAGTGTGAGGTTGGCATATTTACCCTACAAGTATTCCAGTCTTATTAAAGTGCTTAGTTTCACATAAAAATGTACACTTATCACTGCTAAATGCATGGTCAAGACAATGAAAAAAAAGGTTTGTTAGACTGATATTTTAGGGCACTGGTTTCACTTTAATGCTAACATGGGATGTTCTGTATGGTGTGAATTAAGACCACATTGACTGGCAATGCTAATGAGCTAACAAAACACAAAGCAGAAGATTGCTGTCATCTGTGCTCTGCCTTATAAATGTACACAATAACACACACACACACACATATATATATATATATATATATACACACACACACACGCACACACACACACACACACACACACACACACACACACACACACACACACACACACACACACACACACACAATAACAACACAGATTTCTGCTGTTGCTATTCTCTCTTTGATTTTCCTTTGCAATGCAGCTACAGCATTATAGCACAGATATCACTGTTGTTGATGTAAGGTAATGTACTACACGCCTGTCTGCTATGGCCCACAATAGCAGCCAAGTTCACTATCAGTCATAGCGATAATCGGTCAGGCTCAGCCATAGCACACAAGAAAGTGGATTCAAAGACAGAATGACTAAGATTAAGGGGAAAATGTAGATATTGTATAGGTATTGCAGTATCTTTTACACTGCTAAGAGATGCATCACTTTATATACCTGAAATAGACCCCATGAATAGAATGACAGGCTTACTATCTAGTACACTAATAGAAATTTATAAATTGTAGTGCAGTGCTTTGAATTTTGAACAGTTAAATAATACTGTACTTTGCCCTGTTAGACTACTGTAGCATCACTCACCTTGACAGCATTACTACTGACACCTTCAAGCTAAAGCAGAAATGCAAAAAATAAAAAAATAAATACTCCTCTCCACAAAGTTAAAGGGAAAAAAAAAAGAGCAATTATTACTTCTTTCTTACTAGTCTACTCTTCATTGCTCTTCCATAATTACAGCATTTACTGGTTTCATTTAAATAGCCACACACCTGCAACTGTTTAAATGAATGAACAGAATGTTGAATCGCAGTCCTCATTAATACCAGCAATACATTGCTAGTAGTTCACTTCTGCATTGCAAATCAGGCTGGTAGATTTGATAGCACCCCATGACAGCTTGCATCCAGGACAGCCACCCCCTTCACCCTGCCCTACGTATGACTCTCATAAAGCTGTTTATGTAATTGCGTTAACAACATATTTGTAAAGAGTTGAACAAGCCTACATTTCTAGTGCTTTGATACTGCACAGGCCTGTCAGAAATCTTAAAAATGTTTCATTCATTTGTATACTGCATTGCTACACCTTCTCTCCTACCAAAGCGTGTACACCTGCATAAGTATGCAAGCCAACATACAATGAAAAAGAGACAGAGAGGAGCTAGTAATGAGAAAAGATGAAAGATGCAATGTTTCCTGGTAGAAAAGAGGGGATAGAGGTGAATGAGGTTCTCAGGGTGTTTGGTTTTGTTTTGCTTCAGGGATTATTGATATGGCAAAGAATATGAAGTTTGCAGGAGGACAGGTGAGCTTTTTGGGAGAATAAGAGTGTAAGAGATGGCAGTAATGCAGTTATTAATATGCGAAATGGCAGCATGGTACTGGAAAGAAGTGCAAAACTGGAGGCCAGATGAGAAAAGGTATAAAGGAAGTAGGAAGTAAAGGTTGTCAGAGGAGTACAGGTAAGTGGGGTATCATACATGAAGCTGTAGATAGATGGTGAGAGAGACATTCAAGAAGGCGAAGGAAGGCAAGTTAAGCAGAAGGAGCAAACAGTAGTAGCAAGTGTTGAATGGGAAGCAGGTAGAGAGGTGGCTATGTATGATGAAACATAAAAGGGAGAAAAGGATGGAGGGAAGTAGGCAAGCTGGCACTCAAACTTAGGAGAAATTGGTGTAAGAGAAGGAAGAGGAGATAAACAGTAGATGACTGACACATATAGGTGAAGGGAGAGACAACAGTGGATAAGTGAGGCCAGAGTTTAGAGGAAAAAATCCAAGAAGGATGAGCAAGGGAACAGGTGCATCACAAAGAGGGGGGCAACTAGCGGTGACAGTTATAAAATCTGGATGGCATGGTTGAAGAGGGAAGTTTGCAAGTAGGAGGAGTTACTATATGAGTAGGAATTGAAAGAGAAGAGTGACAGTGCAAAGCTAAAGAAGTGGGCATTAATGACAAGCTATTCCATCACCAAAGAGATTATGAGTTTTAACAATGGTTTCAGGAAAGGACAAGGTACAGTAAAATTAGTCACAGAACTTAATAAGAAATTAGGGAGAGCACTAGCACAGTTACCAGGGGGTGGGGGGTGGATGCACTCTATGGTGCATGTAGTTGACAGCTGCTCAGAAAAAGCAACTGGTGTTACAACAAGCAGGGCCTGAGAGGAGGCAAGGAGATGCAAAGATATAGGAAGGAGGCAGCATTCCCAGAAATGCTGCTTGTTGTAGCTGCCATCACACCAAAATATGTAGTGTTCTTTTTATATCTGTTAGAACTTGTTTACCAGAGGAGAACACTAATCTCAGAGGACTATCTGCTGACTTTTTTATGTATGACACATAATGACTAGTTGTGACAAAGATCACATGAAAAGAGCTTGGAATTTTAAGAGTAATGGGTGGAGATCTGACAGAGAGCTCTTCTCTGTGTCATGAAAAGACTATTCCCAGGATTCAGTAAAATCCATGTAGACTCCGTGTAGAGCCTACATGGAATGCACCTGTGTACACGGCCACAGGGTCTCTGTCAGCAGAGCACCATGCATATTAATCGTGGCTCACTGCTGAGGAGATCATAGTAACACAGATATTGAATTTTTGTAGGCAGTAGTGTATAGGACACCCAGTGGCTGTGGATTTTCCAGGAAATTCCTGTATAGATGTTATGCACAGGATAAAAATCCCTGTAATGCCTTTGCTAGTGTAGAAATATGTGTGAATTGCAATATTTTTGTTGTTTGTTTTTTCTTTTGTTTTTCTTTTTTTTTTTTTAATGCCTGTTTGTGGGGTGCAGCAAGGAGTGCACCAGTGCTGAGCTGCACTTAGACATACACAACTGACACCTACCAGACATCTAAAAATACAAACCAAATGTAATTAATAATTTTTGTTTTTTTAATGGCCATTTGAGTGGCGCAATACAGAGAGCAGCAGTGCCGAGCTGCTCTTACACATACACAGGTGACATCTGCGAGACATCTAAAAATAGAAACCAGATGTAATTTATTTATTTTTGTCTACTTTTTTTTTTGAATGGCCATTTGCACAGCAGGCTACTTAGCAACGCTCACAGGTAGCTTAGTAGTGCATGTGAAGGTATACTGGTTCTCACTATCTAAGTAGTTACATAGGTGGAGTCACAGCCTAAAGTGCAGTAGGTCCCGGGTTTGAGTCCTGACCAGTCATAATTTTTTACATTCATTGTGTGAAAATGTGTCAGGTGACCTAAAGCGTGGTTTAATTCAAAAACAAAATTGTTACATTTGGAAAAGATACATCACACTAAGCAATACTTAAACATGGTCAATGGCTATTCCTGTTTGCATGTTGCTAAGCTCCACTGAAATGCGGTTGTGTGAGTTTACATGATGCTCAGCTCTGCTAAGCTGGTTTGTGTGATGCTAAGCAATGCATCACTTTTTTGAATGTTACACTGTGACATGTAAAGGCAGAAAAGCAGCCTATATTAAAGCCACTAGGTGGGAATTCACAGCATTCATTGGAGCCCATAGTAAACTGTCGATATGCCAGATGGTGTTGGTGACGGAGCACACTTTTGGGCACAGAGGTGGGGTGTGCAGGTGTCCTGAGTGTTTGCTGGACTCCTGGTCCAAAACTATGAACCCCAGCTTTTGCAGGGTGATTACCAGGGCTCAGAATATAAAGCTGAAGCCTGGGATTTGTTGGACAGGGATCTTACCAGTGCTACTGGCATCCCCTGCACTGGTGAGCAGTGTCGTCACCACTATGATGACCTGAAGTGATGGAATAGGGGAACCTTGAACAACTGGGTCCAAGAGACTAGGGCTGGGCATGCCCCACAGATATGTAAGTATGTTTGTTACTACTTTACTAAAATAAAAGCTGAATCCATGCAAAACTGATGTAGATAATGGTTTGCTTCTCTTCCAGCAGCTACAGCTGAATGGGCTCGCAATTTCCAGTCTCACGCCTGGCCAGGATGCACCATGAGTGTGTTAAGTACAGATAATTTCTGGTAACTGTATTGCAAGAAACAATAAACAATACCAATAACAATAAACAATAAGGTTGAAAGCAGGCTTGTGCTTTGATAAGTAATGTGTGCAAATAACTGCAGTAGGGCTGTATTCACTGCATGTGTGTTCTAATGTGGCTCCAATCAACTGAAAAAAGGAAATTAATAAAGAATGCAGAAGTAATTGCCTGATAAATGTATTGTACAACCCACAATACAGTTCAGGGCTGTCTTCAGCCCACTTTCTGTCAAACAATGTTCTTTGTTCCTCTCACTCCAGCAACAAAATATATGGGTATGGTAGTCCACGTTGTGGGCAGATATGTATATAATTCACAGTTTTGGAGGAACAATAACAATAAAGTTTAAAGCAGGATTGTGCTTTGATAAGTGATGTGTTCAAATAACTTCAGTAGGGCTGTATTCACTGCATGTGTGTTTTAATGTGACTGCAGTCAATTGTTACACTAAGTGCACATATCTCTTGGAGTCACAGCTTTTAAGTTCTACTCCCATGCCAGCCAGCTAAGACTTGACAGGCTGTCTAGTTTACCTAATGTTCACAAACATACCTCTCAACTGTCATTTTTTTGTAATGTAATGACAACTGTCCAATCTGTCTGGTCCTCGATTATCAAACAAATGATTACCTGGAATCCAATGTCTTAGCAAATCTGTTTACAGAACACCTTAGTAGTAATATATGAGCACAGACAGTTCAGTGTATTTGTGTACCTGCAGTTGTTAGTGCTTGGGCCATACTATTCCATTCTAACAGCTGAGAGGTATGTACATGCAACATCATCTATAGAAGAATTGGAGTCACTGTACTCACAGCCAACACTGCACATCTGTAGAAGTATGTATTAATAGTCTGTGTAGTAATATCATCTACAAATTCACTAATGGTATGTTTCTCTCTCTCTCTCTCTCTCTCTCTCTCTCCCCATCCCTTATCTTCTGTAATTTACTAAGTTATTTATTATTATGATTCAAGATTAATATATTCTGCTAAACTAACTGTTATATTGGCTTTATAGGTTATTTCATACTGGTTTAATGTTAACATACTTACTGTTATGTTATTTATTGCTGTGTTCAACATAATATACCTTAATATGTATTTGGATTAATCAACATTATGTT
Source organism: Protopterus annectens (assembly GCF_019279795.1). NCBI lineage: Eukaryota > Metazoa > Chordata > Ceratodontiformes > Protopteridae > Protopterus > Protopterus annectens. The sequence goes on along the minus strand of NC_056745.1, from coordinate 735,531,200 downwards.
CCATTATGTTAATAGTAACATTGCTTTGGGTATAATTAACCTCAACTTATATTTATATCTAATTTATTGCAACATGATAAGGTAGGCCAGTTCTAGGTGATCCACCTACCTTGGCTCCTCTGGCTGTGGCACCGGGGCCCAGGAAGTCTGGGCTTCTGCTTGGTGGTGACTCCTCTGCTGCCCCTGCACTACCTATGGTGTTGGGTTGTTCTTCCTCACAGGCCAGGGCTGGACCCCCCTCGGGGGTGGAGGGGTAGTTTTGTCACCAGTGATGACCTACCATTTGGAAGTCACCTGCACCAGATGGAGGGCATGCTGTCCACCCTGATGGGGCAGCCTCGCCCCAGACACCAGCAAACCCACTGCCACCACAGTACTGACAGTCCCATTGGTGGGGGCTTGCATTGGACTGCTACCTTGTAAAGGCACCTGAGACTGGGATTCCACAACACCCTCACCATCCAATGTGTTCACCCCATCTTGTGTCACATTCAAAGACTGTCTGCTGTCTTGTCTGTCTTGTCTTATTGCAAAAGCTTCCTCACCTTCCCAACTTACATGTACCTATGTCCCTTCCTCAACATTCCACTCTCACCTTAAAAAAAAAATGGGCACCTGTCCCAAAAAAAAAAACTTTTCCCATACATAGCTCTCTATTTCACACACGTGTCCACCAGATACACATAATTTGGTCCAGTTGGCTTGACAACACAGTTATGTTGTCCTCACCCTTATCTCTGGGAGTGACAGTCCAAATTCATCTACAAATTCTGTTAAAGTGCACATTTGTTGCTGCACAAGAAATGGATAGCTATGTTTCATTCCTACACCCTTCCCACATATATCTACCTGCTTTTCACTATGTTTTTCTCCCTGCTTGTACCTCATTTTACCACTATCCTATCTCCCCATTTTTCTATTCTTTAAAGATTTTTTATGTGACTGTGTGACCTGGCGAGTCACTCAGCATCGCTAATCTAATTGGTGTTATATTGATATATGTGTATGAAATGATAAACATGTAAAAATGTATACTTGTGCCCTATTTCAAACCCAAGACATCACACCTGCAGACCAATGCATTAACCTGCCATGCCACACAGGTGTTAATTAAAAGAGGTGGTTTAAGCAAAACATAGCAATTGCAAGTTACCATCATTAAGTGTGTTTATGCAAAACTGTGCATCGTGTCGCATCTCTCAAACTTGCTGAAAGAGTAATGGCAAAACTGGGAGTGTAAATTGGAGACTGGTACAGGACTACACCACTAGAAAGCTAGATGCAGAATAATGGATGTAAGTGAGGTTTCTAATAGCAGGTAAATGTGCACTTTTATCAGCAACATTTAGAAATACACCTGCTAAAATATTAATGGCAAACTACATGTTCAACTGGGACTTCAGTGGAGAAATACATCCCTATAAATGCAGGCACATAATAATGCATGTAAGGGAGGTATGTCACAGTCTGTATGTGTGCACTTATATCTTGACAAATGCCCATGCTGTAGCAGTGACTCAGTAGCTCATTCTGTTAAATGCTTTGCAAGCAATAAGTTTTGCCACACATGATCCTGGGTTCAAATCCAGTGGTGTGTCATTTTGAAATTACATTATTGTGAAGCCATCAATGAATGACTGAGTCATCCACTCTTTATCCACACAATGCATTTCAAATGCAATGTCTGCTTTTTAGTGATGGAAGTCAAAGGCCTGGAGACAGGAGCACAGTTGACATTTTCCTATAGCAACACTACAAAGTGCATAATGTGTCAGGTCATGCATTAATATGTATTCACAGAGGATTTTAACCAAGGTAATGCAAATGAGGCCCACTAATATCAGAGTACAACACACATTCATTTCATAATGATATTACAGAATAGCACAGCTGCACAACTAACATACACATATGGAGGTCCTGCCAGTAACAAGGACTGCCAGCACACACATTCCGAATGACTACCATAATGTAACACATGGCCTGGCAGTTGCCCAAATGGTTGATATAATGGTATATTTACCCCCTATGTTGCTCAAGGACAGAACAAACATGTTGCCTATTACTCTGTTAATGATACTGTTGGCTAACATACTTACCTTAAACACATGCCTTAATTTGCAGTGGAATGGGTACCCTCAGTCTGGCTCTGCCTCTACAACAAGGCTGGCACAGCTACTACACATACTCTTACAGCTTGTTCTCCTCCAATGTGTACAGACTCTCTGCCTATGCCTATTGCCTGCAGCATCAGCTGCAGTTTGTAGCACAATAATCTGTATGTAAAAAGTAGCTGCCTCAGACGTACTCTGCAATGATGTAGTATCTTGGCCTCAGTAATTTCCAGTATAACATATCAGAAAAGGCTTCTAATCTACATGAAGGCCTTATATCTTGTTCAGTGGTTGCATGTCATTGGCTGATTATACTGCAAATCATCTGTGTTGGTTGCAACTAGCATTTCAGAACCACAGATTGGGTAAGAGCCAATCACCTGGTAATGAGAACCATGTCAAAAAGACAAACAGCTAACTAGGGGAACCATTCTGTATGAGACTTTCTTCACACAGTAAACATGCTGACAAAAACTTTATATATCCTCACATATCAACAGAGGAGTATTGTACCCCATCAGGTATGTAACCATTTTGATGCATATGTGTGAATATACTTAAGGGGAATGGTGTAATGATGACATGTCATTGATCTCCAGATTTGTTACACCTACAGAGGACATAAAGTACATCAAGGGTGGAATGTTTTTGTCAGTGTTGCACACTGGCCTCTTGGGAATGCACCTTTATAGTAGTTGTAATAGCACACTGCTATTTGTCTGGCACTGTTGTTTTGACATATTATCAGGGGGTTACCCCTAGGGGACACTCTACAATGGACTCCTTGTTGGGTGTGTGATCATACAGCAGTATCTGTCATGGCACAAACAGGAATACCTGACTATTGCTAGTATCGTAGCTGTATCCACACCCTTAGTATGTTTGCATACTGTAGAATATGACATATGTGATCAAGCAAAGGATACTGCCAGCTATTCTGTTCTTGCTGTATCTGTACATAGTGTACACTCATGTATGTGATCTTGACATGTTTTACCATTTTGTTGTCTGTCAGGAAACATGTTTGCAAGACACTGTGCCCCTTTTACAGATGCTGAAAATTATATAATCCTGGAAGGCCTCTGTCAACACCATGAACTCCTACTGTCCAGGTGGAGGCAAAACAGGGAACAGCGGGCAGCATTGTGGGATGACCTTGTCCGTGATGTTAATGCCATAGGTCACCAGAGCAGGACATATGAGCAGGTTCAACACTGTGTGACAGATATGATAAATGCTGCATGCAAAAGAGCAGCAGATGTGGCCAAGGATCACAGTTTCACTGGTGGAGGGCCTGCAGTGGAACAATAACTCTCAGCCACTGAGTAAATCCTGGTGAACCTAAAAATACACAACAGCTCCCAGGCATCCATCACACCATATATCGTGTATGTGGGTGCCACAGTTTCCATGCCAGAGGAGCATCCAGGTAGGCTTAGTTTGATCAGCACTGGAATACTGTAGCATTCAGTATGTCAGGGTGTACATACTTTTACGTGGGTGTCAGCTGTTTGTTTTTGGGGGAAGGAGTTTAACTGCAGTTTGAATCTCATGCTCAGATTTTGACCAACATAACAATTAACAAAGTAGCTGCTGTAACTGTGAGATATATGAATGTATTACCCTGTTATAGTGCAGCATGCGATGGTGTTTACATAACTTCACCCTCAACTTTTCATAGGTCCCTCAGGAATCACACAAGGCTGTGGTCCTGCTCCTAGTAAGAACAACACTGTTTTGTTACAGATGTAGATTTACTGCAATGTATTCCTTGAAGTGTCATCCCAGGCCTGCTGGCTGGATTGCTGTACTGTTGGCATGATTGCCAACTTCACATATATTTTCTGACTGTACACAATTTTGAGTCATACATATGCCTTGTAGGTGTGACCACACTGATAGATGTGTCATCAGGACATTACAGACTGCCATATGTTTCAACTGTCCAGAGTCTTCACAAATATCAACAGTGTACTTCATTGTTGCTGATGAGATTGCTATTTAAAAAGCTTTTATTTACAAGTAACTACAGATGTTTATGGGAAAGTAATATTCTCATGTCCTACTATAATAGGTTGGGAGTTAAACATGTCTGTAATAGTGACAACATTGTATACAGCTTTATATATATTGCAGCATAGTACTGCAGAGCATAATACTGCCAGTATTAATGTACCACTTTTCCCTTTTTTATCACAGGTGACCAGTGGGGTTTGGTCTCTGTTCACTACACAACCTAATGCCATTGTCTATTCAGACTCTGATGATGATGGTGGCCAAAGTGAGGCACATGTGTGTGTTTCAGGGGCTGAATCTGTCCCAGAGATTTACATTCCTCTTCTGCCCTCATTATCACCACACACAGTCAATATGCCTATACATACCCAGTCCCCGGATGCCACAGATACTGGACAGTCAGAGGCTGGGGACATTGAACAGGAAAGTATGGCAACTATGGCTGCAGTGAGTGTCAACACTGGCCATAGCCAAAGAGCTGGTGAGGTTCCACACAGGCAAATTGATAGGGGTGCTTGTAGGAGGCCTGCTATCCTTCCACTGTCTGTTGCAGGTGTCTCATCATGGGTCACTTGGCATATGTTTTGGGCCATCATGGAGGCATAGGCACATTCCATTAGGAGCTCCAGATGAATGCTCAGGGTTATGGATGCAGCACAGTTTGACATCTGTGACTGCCTCCACTGCATTGCTGATACCCTGGATTGGTTCCCTGATGCAGTGGAAAGATGATGGTCTGAGACAGATCCCAGAATATCTGTCTTAGAATGCACATTGTCTGCGATGGAAAGTCTGGTTGGAGTTGAGTGTCGGACTCGTGGACATAGGTCAGCAACTCCATCTGCTGAGAGTCCATGTGGCAGTGCACAATCACGCTCCCATACTGACAGTACATCCAGTGCTCCAGAGGGAAGTGTGCTGTCCACACCAATACATGCATGACTGGCCATGGGCTCATGGTCCTGGGCATTCCCATGTAGGACATGGTCTCAGCAAGCAGCAGTCATCATCAGGTACTAGCACCGCTTCTTACCTTGGGCATGGAGATGCCAGTGCAATTCCTGGTAGAGCCAGTTCCCATGTTCAGGGGGTGGAGATGGTAAACTGTCAGCTCTACAATGCATGGTTCAAGGCTTTCCAACATGCACACATGTAGAGGTAGCACTGAGCTTGACTGTGTTCTCACACACATTCACACACCACTGTCAAAATCAGGTCACTTACAGACACATATGGCACATTTCCATGGTCCATCTTGCCTGCTTCCCTTCCTGACTCATACACATGCTTTCAACCTATTGGGTCAGAATAGGCCTCCTGCATCCCCACACAACATCCTGTGCAAGTGATGATACTGGTGTCACATCCCTGTCATCCTCATCATCAATGCAAGTAAATGAAGCTATGTGTCTGATGCACAGGGTGACTATATAAATTGATATGTAATTGTGTAATCTACTGCTGCCTTTGCCATGCCACTTGTACTGATCAATGACAAATACTGTATGTTGACATTTGTAATGAGTAAGCCACATTATTTTGTGTACTTTACGTTGCATGATGTTGTAATGGCTGTATACTTACACAATGAACAGTGTGTCACGGACGTGTTTATGTTCCAGTTTCAGGAGTTGGTGGGGACACCTATGGGCACTCAGCAGCAATAAACCCATAGATATCACAGCACAGGATGGAATGTCAACACAGAAGAAATATGTCTTTAGAAAGGTATAGCACTAAAGGTTCATGGCTCCATAGGTTCATATGTGTATAACAGGCTAACAAGGACAATGGTGTCATTCAGCCTACTCATGCATCCCTAATCTCTAAAAAGATCTGATACCCTTGATAAGTATCACCAGGGTTTCAGGAACAAACGCCTCTACAAGCTGTGGTGATGGAGATAACCCATGTCCAAATTTCCTGTGTCCATCACAGACATTTGTCCTACACCATTTATGATTGTCTTGTTCCGCATCCCATTGTATAACTTGCACATGATGTGTGTTACAACGGAAGTGTGCTTCACATGCATGGTAAGCCTGTTACATATAGAGTGTAGTGTCTAGGTTACATACCTGTCTCTCCAGCATGTACTATTTATACCACAGTGAAGGTGTAGGTGTGAAAGAACAGGTACTATGTGTTAGGCCTGTGTTAGATAAGCGAGAAGTATACAGTGGGACCTGACACCTCCCTGTATGGCAGCTATACACCTTCCCTCCAAAGCATGTAGGAGACAGACTACACATTTACGGCCTTGACAAGGTCTGGATAGGACATGTTATCTACTATAATTATTGGTTTACCATGGAACCTGTGTGATTGCTACAGTTGTAGGATATGCCTGTGTAGTGACATAGCAAAGGTGTCATTGCACTCAATGATAGGTGTGGTGAGTGCCAAATACAGTATAACAGTGACATTCTGGGATTTACATGCCATACCTTTCTGTATAGGTTGTACAAAAGTGAATGGATCCCCACATCTTAATGACCAGTGAATGTCAAAGGCTACATTAGTCTCTGTGTCCATAAGTCCCTGAGTAATTGCTCAACTGTTTACAGTGTGCGGATACTACTATATTTTCCAGGGGTGGATGACTTCCAAAAGGGTAGTATTGTGCAGTCCTTGGCATTTACTATTTGGCAGTGGCAACAACTGAATGTTTGTCTCAGGCCATCCTGGATAACTATTGGTTCTGTGTAGGATGCAGTGACAGCTCCTAATTTGCAATCACTTGTTAATGTAGTCAAGTCAGAGATCACTGATAGTGGCTGTGGCTGCAGAGAAGGGAATGGCTAGAAGGGGTACTCCATTAGTGATGTGTGAGGGAGGTTCACTGGTGACTGGCATCATTGTAACGTTGACTACCCCATGCTGTCTTCCCAAATTATGACTATCAGATGCTTGGCCACCAGCTGACCTACTACTTTGTAAATAACCTACACAGTTTTCAGCAATGCCTGATGGCCTAATATTGTCAAACACCTTGTCAGGCCATGATAGGTGGAGTGAGTCATATTCCCCTCATTGATTGCATAGTTTAACACTCAGTGAGGTCCACTGGTTAGGGTAGGCATTATCTGCCCTTGAGCAAAACAAACTGTGTTTGGTTCAGTGTCTGTAGTAGGTGTACGACATTGTTACTGATAGGTTCATAGGTTCATAGGTTGGTACTAGGCTATCAGCCCTAGGGCCTATACAAGCCTAGCCATAACAATTCCCTGGCTATTTCTTCCCACATTATTTACTTTCCTGGACCCCTGTCTAGCAGGGTGACTGACGTGATCCCTGGGGTGAATTTCCTTTCTCCCATCCAATCGTCAAGGTTCCTCTTGAAGAGGTCCAAAGAGGCACTCTGCTTGACATGTATGGGCAATCTATTCCAGAGTCTGGGGAGTCTCTGGGTCAGGAACCTATCCCTCCAGCATGTTTTGTTTATTGTGATGACAAGGTTTAGATCCCTGGAGCGTGTAGCTCTGAGAGATTGGGATTTCTTTAAGTGTAGCATGTCCAACAGCTCTGGGTTTGACATGGCCTTGTATGTTAAGCAGAGATCGCCTCTGAGTAGACGATATGTGACAGAGTATAGCTGGAGTTTTTTAAGGCGGTCAGCGTAGGGCATCTGCTGTAGGCCTGTGATTCTTTTAGTGAGGTATTTCTGAGGCCTTTCCAGTTGTTGCAGATGTCTTGAGAGGTACATACCAAATGGGGCGTTGTATTCTATAATGGGTCTAATGAGGGATGAGTACAGTGGGACAATGACCTCCTTTTTTCTGGATGAAAAGCCCTTTGTGATGAGGTGTGCCACATAGAAGGATTTCCTGACTGTTGTGGCGATGTGGTTATCGAAGGTGAGACCACTGTCCACCTGTGTCCCTAAGTCTCTTATCACACTTTCTGTGTTTAGTGTACTGCCACCTATATGGTAATTCATGGATACATGTTTTTTCCCAAAGGGGATAACAATACATTTCTTGGCATTGAGCTTGAGCCCATGGCTCTGGCACCAAGCATCTGTTTCTGTAAGGCCCTTTTGTAGAGTATCCACATCATTTGTAAAGCCATGAAACTCCTTTCATGGCTTTACAGATGACCGAGAGATCCAGGAACACTGCTTGGCACTGCATGCTAGTTGTCCTCTGTGCAACTAAATATTGCAATTACTTCCATCATATTCCAAGAAAATAGTCATCACATATGTCTGTACAGACCACAGACAAACAATGGAGGGAAGGGTAATATGTATACTCTGTAGAAGTAAGGTAGGAGGTTTTTCACAGGTATTCTGCAGTTGGACACTACTCAAGAGATCTGTACTGAAAGGACACAATTATCTTGTGAAGAATGTGGAAAGCAGGGGAGTCCCCTGAATTGCTGGTGCCTGGCTACTACTAATGCTGGTTTCACCACAATCAATCTCTCCTGGGATACCATGCTCTGATACATTTTCTGTCATCACACACAAAATGTTACTATGAAGCTCATGATGAGAAGCAGGACATAGCCAGTTTGCTCATTCACACAGTTATCCCACATCATGAAAGGCTCTGTAGGCTTCACATACCCTTCTCCAGGTAGAGGCCTTGATTAGCAACCTGGGCAATCAGATGTTTTTTGCATGTATTATGCCTTCTGTTCTAGGGTTGGTGGTATGTCACTATGGAAATGACCAGATGTTGATTAGGAGCACAGCTGCAGTGTCACACTACAATCTGCATGTCTGGTGACACAGATGTCCAGGCTTGCTGAAACAAGCAGCACGGAAGCAGTGAACCATGTTAGGTGACAGTTTCACAGCAATCCATGCATCCTGCCCTTCAACAGATTAATGGTGGATATCTGCATGACATGGCTCTGAGCCCTACTGCAGAAGACTGGTCAACTTTGGTCAAAGTGTGTCCACCTGCCACATGCTCTATGTATGTCATACTGTACAGTTATGTACCCAGAACACATGTCTGTGTTCTCACATCATGTCACACAACAACCAGTTTACTGTTTGGTTGCTTGACAGGCATTGTACACTTGCAAGGCCAACATAATGTCAGCAAAGTTGAACAAGTCCTCTGTGCATGCACGAACAGCCACATCTTTACTGCAAGGAGTGCCTACAAACACTGTCTTTCAGGCTGTCAACCTCAAGATTTGCTGGACTTGCAGTGTCACATTTGTATGTATGGTATTGGGACCAAGCCTAATAACAGGATTATGGTCAATCCATGGTCCACATTGTCCAAAGCATTGTATGGCACACTGTCAGGTGCTGTGTTACCTTAGGGGATCTACATAAAGGTGACATGTTACATTTCACTATCTGTTATGACACTGCAATCGATGGTGTGCTGTGATGTACACACACGCATGATTGTATTGCTAATGGCACTATCAATGACAGCTGATGAGATGTGGAAAGTGTCCTCACCTGTCTACCCCTGTGCTTCACAAACACAACGTGTGACAGATGTGACTGTATTTCAAATATTGATTCCATGGTGTCTTAAACATCAGTCAGTACATATGGCAGTGAGCATTTTGCCAACATTCACAGCTCACCTCCTGCTCCACCCACATCACACACACCTGCATGTGTGGAGCTCCTTACCAGACACATTCCCAAACAGACACCTCAGAAAATCATACCTCTGGAGAGCACAGTACACATAATAGTTCACACACCACTATTTCACTGGTCAAACACCTGAGGCAAAACACAAAATCAAACCTATGATTCATAAGTGATTACACCGTGAGACACATTGATGTCTGTGTCACCAAGCTACATATGGGAAAGATCACAGTTAGCTGTCTGTGGGTTGACATGATACACCATACCACACATTGCCGCAACTCAAGGAATATCAAGTAACATAATGATGACATCATAGTTCCTGCAGGTGTGTGCAACTAGGGACATATGTCACTAGACCGTATGCAGAAGCATGACTGAGCCTAGACACTCTGTGTTTCTCTGGGGTATGCTCATAGCTTTCAGCTGCATTTGACCCTCACCTAAGATGATGGCTTAATACACATGGAAAATGATGGATGTCAATAATTGCCTTAGTGTGTGGTGTCATTGTAAGGGGATCTACTACATATCCACCTGGGATGACTTACTCAACAGACGTCAGTGCTTTTCCAGAGATGGTCTTCATCTCTTACCACTGGGATGTTGAGTACTGGCCAAGGCTGTTGACACCCTCACAGTGCACCTTATAGGCACTGTTTGGAGGGAAACTTTCCAATGAGAATAGCATCTTCATACAACATCACAGCTATGCTGCTCCCACAGGTTCTGCGTCAACTTCATTCCGCTGTTCCCACCACATGTGCCACATGACATTCCTATAACTTGTCCTATACCTTCTATATCTACAGAGCAGGTCATAACTGGCCTCTCTATGGGGATACACAGCATCTATTTGACATGGTAACATCCCAGGCTGTGTCTGACATGGGATCCAACAAGGATTACTAATACCATTAGAAATTCCTTGCAGTCATACTGTAACCACTGGCTGCATCCCAGCTGACTGGAAAACAACAACTGTTATCCCCTTGCACAGAGATGGTGCATCCACCAACTACTAGAACTATAGACCTATTTGCCTGAGTAGCCATCTCTGTACACCCATGGGGCAAATCATCATGGAGCTGATCAGCAAACATATATGTAATCTACAAACAGTTGACTGTGCAAACAGTTTGGATTTCTAACAGGAAGATCATGGCTGTTAAACCTGGTGGACATGTCTGAGGCAGTCACCAAGAACCTGGGTGTAGGGACATCAGAGCATACAACCCCCTGGACCTAGCAAAGCCATGTGACTCTATCCCCCACTCAGGAGTCATTGACAAAAGCACTTGCTTATGCATCCATGATAATACCATTATAGGAGTCACTAAGTGGCTCATTGATGGAACACATACTCAAAATAGGGGAATCTGCCTCCAGTAGCTGATATGTAAGCAGTAGTGTTCAACACGGCTTAGTCCTGGTTCATGTACTGCTTGGAATCCATTTAACCATGATACAAGTGAAAACTGAACGTCTGTGGCTGAAAACATTGGCTGATGCCTGCAAACTATCAGCAGTCATAGAATATGGGAGTTATGTCAACATCCTACAAGAGAGTATTGCTGAACAAATGCCCATTGACATACCAATGGCTGTAAATTCTGTGAAAATATATATTTAGCATAATTTCCATCAGTAACACCTATGTTTCTGGTAAGTAACACATCTAGCGTACATACTGAGGGGTGATGGACCTGGGCACACAGGCCTGGCCACACAGGTTTGCACCTAATGTACTTGAGATCGCCAAGTCTCCCCAGTGGTAAGATGGGAAACATATGTCATAACTGAGGGGACATTCACCTGAAATTGACATACTCATAACCTCCAAGTACTCTTCCCTCAGCAAGCCAGTATTTGAGTGTAATGGCCATTTGGTAATGTACCATTCCAAGCACTACTGGCAGTTGCACACAACACAGTGGTCCCTCACAAGGGAACTTCACTTCTTCAGTATCTGTTCAATGGGGATTGTTTGAGATCACTGTCATTGTAGCCTGTGGCATAAGGACTACTCAAAGGTGATCTCTGCCTTGCATATGGGGCAATGTGTGACCCTGCTTTATTGGAAATGTTGCATATCTGTAGGTGTCATGGTATACGGATTACCCACTGAAAGGACACTAACCTGGTATGTGACATTAGTAATACTTGCTGGTGGGAGAGATTTGTCTAGCAGTATTCTGCCTAATGCCAAACAGAGTACCTCATTGGGTCTCGTCAGATGCCATCTATATGATTGGCTGAGTGACCATCATTTCTCCACAGGGCTTCTGCCTGTGTCTCTCATGGATAGAGGCAATATGTGCTAATCATGTAAATAAGGGTAAACACTAGGCTAGGATTGTGAGCGCTGTAGCGCCATTAGGCTACTAAAGTTCAAAGATCCTATGATTTCATAAGCTGATATAAAATGCTCTAACAACCACACAAACAAACCTGGCTACATTGAGGACAGCACCACTTCCAATTAATGTTTACAGGACATGGCACAACACACACACACACACACACACACACACACACACACACACACACACACACACACACACACACACACACACACACACCAAGGTGGCTGAATATAGATTAGAACACTTACCTATCTAATGGTGCACACTACATGTCACAGTATGTGACACATGCTACACCTCAAGTCTGCTGTTACTATCTCTTTAGAACATCTTTATGCTTGATGACATCATTAGGCCTAGTTGTGGTCAAGCATTTGGAGGCCCACATCATTTGCTACAACCAAAATACTGCAAAAGCCTACCTCTTTCAAAGTTGCTGAGGTGATCATATTTATGTAGTACAGTGATACACACACACACACACACACAAGTACATACACACTGAGGCATTGTACAAGAGGGCAGTTTGAAGGGTGGGACCAATTACAGGGCCGAAAAGTTCAGCACCATTGCAGTTTGGTATTCAATGAGGGATTCTCCGCTGTCTTGCAGGGAAATGCATGCATGTTCACCAACACACACCCACACTGAGTGGTCTGGATGAGATTAGAACCCCGATCAATCTAGTGTAACACATTATAGATCACAGAACTTATCACATGCATCACGGCTTAAGTCTAACATGAGCATGGCTGTTAGTAATCTTAAGCTATATGACATCAGCAGGCATTGTAGAAGAGGGCAGTTTGGAAGGTGGGACCAACTTACAGGGCCAAAAACTGCATCCTCATTGCAGTTTGGTGTTCAATGAGGGATTCTCAGCTGTTTTGCAGGGAGATGCATGCATGCACACCAACACACACTGAGTGGCCTGGACTGAGATTAGAACTCCTACCTATCTAGTCTAACACACTACAGATCACAGTACTTATCGCACACAACATGGCTTAAGTATGTTTTTTACATGACTGCAGGAAAACTACATGTGGATTACATAAACTAGGCTTGTGTTGAACAGTGTCTGTGGCCTGCAGAGTGATATTGCTTCTTGATATCTGTATCTAGTAGCCTAGCAGTCAGAAAACTGTTATTTGTCCTAGCTATGTGGCTACAGCTGCCATTTTGGCCATATGTGGCTATTTGCATTTGGATGGGTAAGCCAGTTGTTGCAGATGTCTTGAGAGGTACATACCAAATGGGGTGTTGTATTCTATAATGGGTCTAATGAGGAATGAGTACAGTGGGACAATGACCTCCTTTTTCCAGGATGAAAAGCCCTTAGTGATTAGGTGTGCCACATAGAAGGATTTCCTGACTGTTGTGGCGATGTGGTTATCGAAGGTGAGACCACTGTCCACCTGTGTCCCTAAGTCTCTTATCACACTTTTGGTGTTTAGTGTACTGCCACCTATGTGGTAATTCACGGGTACATGTTTTTCCCAAAGGGGATAACTACACACTTCTTGGCATTGAGCTTGAACCCATGGCTCTGGCACCAAGCATCTGTTTCTGTAAGGCCCTTTTGTAGAATATCCACATCATTTGGGGATTCCATAATGGCTCACAGTTTGCAGTCATCTGCGAACTTTGTTAGCCAGAGTCCCTTAGTGTTGGCCTGTGCTTCAGAGAAGCAGATGCCAAACAAGAGCGGTCCCAGGACTGAACCCTGAGGTACTCCACTTGTCACTTCTCTGGAGCTGGATTTGGAATTGGCTACTTTTACAGTGTGGGTTCTGTCAGTAAGCCAGTTGTCAACCCATCGAGTGACATAGGGATTAATGCCCAGCTTAGTAAGTTTATCTATGATTCCAGAGTGGGAGATGGTGTAGAAGGAGTTGGAAAGGTCCTGATAGGCTGTGTGGACCACCTTACCTTCATCTACAGCTCTGGAGACTGATTTGAAGAAGTCAGTCAGGTTCAGGAGACAAAATTGGCCCTTCTCGAGCCCAGATTGGGTGGGCTCCAGTGTTTGAAGGTTGCCAATGTCTTTATTTATAAGTTCCATGATAATACGTTCCATGGCCTTGCAGATCAGGCTCGTCAGACTGATGGGGCAGTAGTTCCCAGGATCCAAAGTGGAACCCCCCTTTTGGAGTGGGATAACTGTAGCTGTGCTCCACTCAGTGGGCATGAAGACTGAGGTGAGGCTATGATTAAACATGACACTTGGGTGAGGTGCCAGTTCATTTTGTAGTTCATGTAGTACACAACCCAGGATGTCATCTGGTCCCATGGATGCTGTATTCTTAGCTTTGGAGAGTGCAGTTTTTACCTGTGTGGCCGTTATTACTGGAATTTGGCAATCATTCGGTAGTGAGATGGGCCCTTTAAGAGGTGAGAGGGGGGTGAGGGTGGCACTGAATTGATCTGCCAGGATATTGGCAATATCTTTGGGATCAGTATATTTAATGCCATTCTGTTGTAGCTCAGAGCAGATCTGAGCATTCCCATTTAGATTCTTGACATAGCTATAGAATGCCTTGTGCTTGTCTTTGGAATCTTTGGCAATTTTATTTTCGTAACTAGCTTTGGAGGATTTTATGAGGGATCTCAGCTTCTTACTGAGGTTGGTAAGGGAGTTTTTTGCATCCTGGGATTTTCCTCTTTTCTGCAACAGTTTCTTCCTTTTGTTGTAAAGTTTGTTTATGACAGGAGACCACCAGATTGGCTTCCTTTTTTGGAGGAGAGCATCTTGGTTCTATTTGGGATGGCATGATTCATGCACGAGTGGATGTGCTCGTACAGTGACTTATTGTAGGATTCAGATGTCAAACTTTCAGTTCCCGTCTGCATGGATGTCATGAAGTTTGTCACTTCTGGCTTGAGTAGCATGAAGTTGGCTTTGGAGAAGTTTTTTACAGAGGTTTCCTTACTGGGAGGTGGAGGAAGGATGTGGATGTCACAGGTGATTAGCTTATGGTCAGACCTGACCAATGAGGGGGTGACCATAGGTGTGGAGCATCAGTTTCCCATGTTGGTAATGACCAGGTCTAGGATATTGGAGCCCCCGGTGGGACTATGGATTAGTTGATCCAGGTCATTGGAATTTATGAATTCCAAGAACCGTTGGGCAAAGGTGTTGGTACATGAGTAGTTTTCCCAGTTAATGGCAGGGTAATTGAAATCACCCAGTATTAGGGTGTTTGGTTGTATCTTAATATTTTCCAGTATGTTTAGAAAGATGTAGTGAGAATCTTGGGGCATGGTGGGGGATTTTTAGAAAGCTACAATTTGCATTGCAGTCTTACTAGTGTTAGTTGCACCTGGAGAATTTCAGATGCATTATGTTGGGCAACTAGCCTGGTGGTGTGAATATCCTTGGTGAATATGGGCACTCCTCCACCTTTAGTGTTTCAGTCCTGGTTTGGTGGCCGAAAAGTGTGGTAAGAGTTGTAGCCTGGTATTGCAGGGGTGCTCTCTAGAGCCTTGAGCCAGGTCTCAGTTACTGCACAGATATCACTGTTCTCCATTTTTAAAAGTGCCTTGAGAGAGTGCATTTTGGGGTTTAGACTTCTAGCATTGAGTATCATTACCTTCAGATTTTGCATACTTGTACCTGTTACGGTGGTGGTTGTTTTGTCCTTTGAACTTTGCCTACAAAAGGCACTATAGAGGTGGCAAGGGTCTTAGCCAGTAACCTGAATCCCAGGGGTGATAGGTGCAGACCATCTCTGGCAAAGCATCGTGGTCTGTCGATCATGTCATCCCAGGAAGACAGATACTGGATCCCCTTTGAATGACACCAGAAGCTTAGCCAATTGTTGAAGTCAATCATTTTGTCCTTATACTGTGGTATCATTCTGGGTGAAGGCAGGATGCTACTCTGGGCTAGGGTCATACCTGTCTGGGCCACATGATCTGAGAGCACTTCCATGTCTCTTTTCATGTAGTCCAGGGAGGTACTTCTCAAGTCATTCACCCCAACATGGACAATGACAGAGTCATATTTGTACTTGCTGTGGAGTAACTTGAGTGCATGCATTATGTGGCGGATCCTGGCACCCGACAGACAGCTGACTGTAATTTTCTCCTTGTTCAGCCTGGTGAGTGGGACATCAGGGTGCCTGACTATAGAGTCATCTATGACTAAAGTGTTGGGTACATTGTCTTGCCTAAGGGGCCATTGTTGGTTGGCACACTGGTGTTGTGAGCTATGTGACACTTTGGTTGTGATTGGTGTTTGCGTTTCAGCTTCAGAGGTCCTTGTTGCTTGGACAGATTACTGTTAAAGGCCTTCCCTCCACATATGAGGGTTTAGTGTTGCTATGTGTGGGTGTCGGTGGTGTGGGTTTAGAAGGACTATGTGTTGCTTGAGGTGTAGTGTGGGTGTTAACCTTCTCCTCCTGACTGTCTAGCACAATCTTGGGTGGAGAGAGCTTTGCTTCCAGTTTGGCTATGTAAGTGCATCTCTCGCAGGTTGTAGTGTTGGGTGGTAGGAGGAGAGAGTTGTCTGTGTACATGAGGCAATTGCTGCATTGCCCCAGTATGCCCAGATTCACCAGGTGGACAGGAGGAATCACCAGAAGCTGACCCTTGGACATGCCTGGTTTGGTGCTTTTTTTTAAAGTACAAGAGCTGTTTTCCCTTACCTTAGCAAGTTACTTTGTAATTATAGGCTGTTTTGTGTGTACGATTAATTTCTCCTTATTAACAAGGAGAGTTGAGTGCTTGTATCAGTTTAAGGCTTCCTAGTGCTTTCCAATAGGTTTTAGAGCAAGTGCTAGTCACAGGGGTGCTTAAAGATAAGATAAAAAAATGGTTTATCCTAAACACTGCAGTGTGCACTAGAGGAGTTAGATGTGAAAGTAGGTAACTTAAGTTATACCTGTCTAAAATGTTAAGTTTTAGTGGAGAGTCACTATTTTTAAAACAGCAAGATAGATTGAAAGGGGGTGGTCACTTTTGTATTCTGGTACTGTGGAATACAGTAGGATGGCCAATAAATTTAAATAGTTGAAGGGAAGTGATTTCACAAAATGATAATTTTTCACTTACACAAGCTAGTAAAAGCAGAGAGGAAATGAGATATATGGTCAAATTAACATAAGGGCAGGCAACTAGAAAGACAGTGGTGTTTAAGAACACACCAGTAACCAGGTGGGATGGTGTGGAAAAACATTTCTGTCTGATTCACAACAGACAGAGCTGTGGTCTCTTTTCAAGTTTTAATATGCAGTTAAAAGCAGAATACAAGTAAAACACAAGGTAAAGAAAACAAATCACAGTATTCAAAATATAAAAAGGCAATAAAGTAATACAAAATACAACAAATAAAAAGCAAACTAACCTTTCCTTCACAGCAAAGTGTAACAGAGTCTGGTGAGCTTTTCTATTGAAGCTCTGAAATGTTTTATTTTACCCCTTAAACAGAAGGTTTAGTTTCTAGCGCCACCCCCTCAGTTCACAAATGATTAACCTTAAGTGACCTCTTATGTCTTATGTATGAGTCCTTAACTGATCAGTTCTAATTTCTGCCTGACTCACAAGAGACAGAGCTGTGGTCTTTTTTGAAGTTTTAATATGCAGTTAAAAGCAGAATACAAGTAAAACACAACGTAAAGAAAACAAATCACAGTATTCAAAATATAAAAAGGCAGTAAAGTAATACAAAATACAACAAATAAAAAGCAAACTAACCTTTCCCTCACAGCAAAGTGTGGCAGAGTCTGGGTGAGCCTTTCTGGTAATGTTTCTAAGATGTGTTATCTTCTCTTTTTAGTAAAACTAGAATTAACATCCCACTGTATTATAGACCTGTGATTAGAATTGCTGTATTTAATATTGTTCATACCATTGTGGTGTTTCTCTTCCCAGGCCTCAAGTTAAAATAAAGTTTCTGCCCAGTTGTATTTTCCCTGTAACTAAATGCATATAAAATAAAATAATAAATTTCAATGTCTTTCCATCTTGGTGTTTACAGGAAAAGCTTTTAAGAGCTTTTGAAACATCTAGGCAGGCTAGTTCTTTATCTTTCATACTGCATCCTATTTAACCAGTCTCCCTTCTGTTATCGTCGCTGTTCAAAAAGCATGACCTTCCCTCCCTTTCCATCTATATGCAATATTATGCCTAAGTCACAGAACTCCAAAGCTGTCATTCCTGTGTTGGCATGAGTGGTGAGGCATCTTTACACAGAGGTCTTTGTTCCATGATGGATTCAGCACTAGAGTTTGAAATGTACATAAATACTGTAGTAAGAAGATACTATACACTTTAGAAAAGTATCATGAGGTGCATTAACAGCAAAGATAAAAAAAGTTCTGATTCCTTTATTCATCTCATTGGTAAGACCCATAGTATAATATTGTAGCTCCTTTAGTTGTTATAATTCAGTTCAATAAAACATCATCATCATCATCATCATCATCGTCATCACCAATTCCCTTTTTCCCATTTGCCACTTGGGGTCAGGGTGCTGTGTCAACCTTTCCCATCTCTCTCTATTCAATGCCACTCTCCTACCTTCTTCGACACTCATGCCTGACTATTGCAGGTCTTCTCTCACACAATCCATCCATGTCTTTATTGGATGCCCTACTTTTCCCCTTGCCTTCTTCCCGCCTGTCCCAAATCTTCTTCACCAGACTGTCTTCTGCTTTTCTGCACATGTACCTGAACCACCATAACCTATTCTCTTTGAGCTTTTCTGCAATTGGAAATACTTTTTGCTCTTATGTCCTCATTTCTTTATATATCGCAAAGTGTGCATCTTTCCACCTATTGCAGGCACTTTACCTCCATCACCTCAAGCTTCTTCAACTGCCCTGCCTTTGGTGCACATGTTTTGTACCATACAGTAGTACTGGTTGGACCACTGTTTTGCACGCCTTACTTTTTGGCTTCTTTGGCATTCTTCTGTCATACATTATCTCTGACACATTGTGCCAGTTGGCTGCAGCCCCTCTGATTCTAGCTTGACCTCCACATTCAGACTTCCCTTCTCCTCAACAACCCTTCTAAGATATTTGAAGCTGTTAATTTATTACACTATTTTCCTTTTTATCTTAGTTCTCAGCTGCTTCTGTTTCCCCCCATTTGCTGCCATTAGAAATGTCTTATCTGTACTCAGTTTCATCCCATGCACCTTCAGTTTTGTATTCCATTCCCCTGATCTTTGCTGATATTCTTTCTCAGAGTCTGGCTATAATGCCACATCATCTGTATACAGCAGCTTTGTTGATGTGTCACCTCTGGCCTGTTTTCTAATGTAGTCCATCACCAGTATGAATGGGAATGGGATCAGAGCTGAGCTCTGATGCACACTCAGTCCCACTCCGAACCCCTGTTTCAGATCAAACATTGTATTTGAGTCACTGGGTCCTTATACATAGCCTGCACTAATTCTACCAATGTTTCTGGGACTTTGAACCATTACAGGACTGTCCAAATCAACTTTCTTTGGACCTTGTAATATACTTTCTCCAAGTCTAAGAATGCCCGGTTGGTCTCTTTCCTCATATCTAGCTAAATCACAGGTATCTGTCTCACTGCAGATATTGAGTCAGTTGTGTCGGATCCTGATCTGAATCTGAACTGCTTATTCCCCCATCTTTCTACTACTATGTGTATTTGTTTATCAATCACCCTCTCCAGAACTTTCATGCAGTGTGATAGGAGTTTGATACCTCTATACTGCCCACAGTTGTGAATGTCCCTTTTGTTCTTGAACACTGGCACTAGTATGCTTATTCTCCAGACATATGGGATATGCCTTTCTCTACATACTGAGTACCTTTAGGAGCCATTTCTCCCTTGTCTCACTCAACATCTTGATCATATATGCTGTGACCTCATCTGAGCCTACTGCTTTCCCTGACCTCATTAGTGCTGTTCTTACTTGTTCTGTGGTGGGCTTCTCCTCTTCTTTCATTGTAGGCTGTGTTTGGGGCAGTACAGCTTCTCTGGAGTTTTATTCATTCAGAAGGTAATGAAATTACTCCTTTCATCTGCTGTTGATGTCCTGTTGACTGATGAACAGGTTGTTGCTTGCAGCCCTTATGAAGACTGTCTGGCAATCTTCTTTATCTTTCTGTCTTTGCTTTACGACCTGATATAGTTTATTTTTGCCATTTACTGAGTCATTTCCCAGAAGTTGGAAGAATACCTCTGATGCCTTGTTCTTTGCTATTGCAATTCCTCTCTTAGCCTTTTTATTAGCCAACCAGTATGCCTTCTTAGCTTGGTCTGTCTTTTCTATATCCCATTTTTTCATGGACTTCTTCTTTCTTTTGTTGAATTCCTGGATTTCAGCATTCCCGCCACCATATTTCCTTAAGTAGCTTATTTAAATACTTGGCTCAACTGCATATCTATTCTCTAGTCCTCACACATGCTGTTTTGAGGTGCTGGTATTTTTCTTCAGCTCCACCTATTTTTTTCTTCTTCCTGAGGTGATAAAGTCCTGAGCAGTTCCTTGAACTGTTGTGCTTTCTCTCCAGTCAACTTCCAGGTCTTCAGCCTAGTCTCTGTTGACCACCTTAGAGCCTTATAAATTAAACAGGCTAGAAAAATTTCAAAAGATGTTCACCAGGGAGGTCCTTGGGCTTAAACACTTTGGTTATCAAAACAGATTGGAGTATCTCTCATTGTATCCTAGTAGCTACAGATTGCTGGTGGGAGGCTTAATTTTGGTCCACAAAGTTTTAAGGAATTAGGAGCTGGCTGCCTCCTCGGGTACTTGCTTGCTTTTTGTTGAACTTGAGTCATAATCTCAAGTTAATAGTTTTTATTTTCATCTTAGAGCTAGGAAGCTATGGAAGCTTAAAATGTTTAATTGACAAATGGTATAAGGACCATGGGTACATTCCTGGTTTAATTTTGGGCAGACTCTTAAATGTTCTAACAGGGCTCTGAGTTTAGATAACATCACACTGAATCATGAACCTTAAGCATTTTTCTCTTCAGTTTATATCCACTTTGGCCCTTACTGTATAGTTATGTTTGCTTAGATGATGCATATATTATAATGCATTTTTGGTGCCATAGAAGCAGACTCAGCTTAGTGCTCCAACTGGCCCAGCAGACTGCAATGCATAAATGAGGCCACCACTGTACAGTGGCACACAAACAGTACAACACACAATGTAATGTTCTATACCTCTCTGGGCACAAGTACAGCCTCTGTCTTCTATGACATATCTACCCTTTAGTATTCCCTGATAAGATTCCTAATTTTGCTGGCCACTCCACTTGCTCCTAAGGCACATACCCATCCCGACATGTCTACATCTAGGAGCAGTTGTCCTATAGAATCTTATCCAGTGATGATGCTCCATCCCTCCCCGCCCCCATATTTAGTCATAGCGCCCTTTGGGGGTCTGATCTCTCCTCCCTATGCGTCCTGTCTATTCATCAAAGTTTTTGAGGTGAAGGCCTCCTTCCATGTGGGCTGGATCTGGTCACCGGCCTTGAGGTTTAGTTTACCGTCACGGAGCTGAGTGGTTCTTCTCGGGCTTCATAAGGCTCAGCTTGAGATCTTTCAGCTTTTTGTGAGGGCCTTTCCTTTTAGGCCTTGGTGCTGCATGAAGTCGGTTGCCCAGCTTCAATGGGGTTTTGTACGACATTGGGAAGTGTTCTCCAGCTGTTTGGAGACTGTGATGTCCCTTTGAGAGGGACTGAGAATCCTTCTGGTCTAATGGTGTGATGCTCGGTGATGGCATGGTCATATTGATCTAACTTTCTACATGGACTACTATATGTGGGGGTGACTATGAATGTCATCCTCTTAACTCTCTCTAGGCTCAGTGTCTTTAAATTTGTCAGCTAGGACCTAGGTTCCTTTGGTCCTGATAACTGACTATGCATTTTGGCATTTAACTTATGGTTTTTTACTTTAGGCTGTTCTGCTTGGATGATACCTCTCTGAGTTTTATTTTCTCTGAAGATACCCAGAAGGATTGATGTGTCACTTTTGTATTTTCCTCTGTATTTGTCAGCTATAACCTCAAGCGTTAACTTTCTGTTCGACCCTGTGATGTTAAACGTAGTAAATAGCCTGAACAAGATCTGTGGCAGATACTTGTGACAGGGATGCAGTGTGGGACACATGGCTGACAGCAGCAGGCTCCCTGTGGGTGTGGTGTGGGGCTTGTCTTGTGGGCCACCTTGCTCCACCAGTTTTGACATTGTTGGTTGATTTATGTTGATGATTCAATGTGATCTTGTATCAAGGGTTTAGCTAGATCGAGGTGAGCTGTGATGACTGCCTGGAGCTCCTCATGTATGGCTATGGACTGGATCGAGTCCAAGCTCACCTGACTTAAAGGTTCAATCAACCTTTCTGGTGACTGCAAAGGCTGGTCAAAAAAGTCCAAAAATTCCCCTATCCTTTGAAGCAAATGCACTATCACATGTCTCCTCCATGGTTTTTTGATCCTCTTTTTGGCAAGCTTAATGGGCCTTAAATTTCCGGTAATTTGCAGGAGGCACCGTTAGATGTGAAGTGGTTTGGTTGTGAGAGTGCTGGCAATTTGGGGGTCGCCACTCCTTTGTGACTTTGATTAGGTAAGCAGCTGTCCAAAAAGGTTTCTTAGATCCATTCAGTTCCTCATGGAGTTCATGGAGCACCATCAGGTCCACCATCAGGTCCGTGTTTTGCTGTGAAGAGAGCAGTGGACACTTAAGCTTGGGATGGATGCTGGGCTGCAATCTTGCTGGCGTTAGGTATCCTTATGGGAGGTTTGGTTTGCACTGAACCTGGTTGCCAGATATGGCTGCTGTAGGAGTGTCAAATCACATCGTTTGAACTAGCTCTGAGCATATCTGGGCATTTCCTCCTGCCAGGTTCAGGTTTAGCTTGAAGAAGCCTTAAGGTTTCTTTTTAGTTTTAGCCATTTTTCTCAAGGAAATTTGTTTTTGGATGATTTTTTTTTAAGCTCTTTTTTTTTTTTTTATATAGTGATCAAGGGTCTCTTACCTTTTAAGGATTTTGCTCTATCTTGTAGCTTCTTCCTTTTTTGTTGTTTTGTTTTATGGCTGTCCACCTCAGACTGACGCTTTTGCGCTTTTTTGGTACAAAGAGTCTTTTTTTTTTACTTTGGGATTGTGCAGTCCATGGCATGCTGTGGTGCAGGGCATTGTAGAGGAAT